>NC_079515.1:27549603-27729781 GCF_000801105.2 Raphanus sativus | reverse complement strand
TGGTTTTGTAGATTTAATCATTTTTTATTTCAACTTGATTTTTGTTTTAATTTATTAAATATTAAACTAATATAAATAATTAATTATTAATAAATAATTTAATGTCCTTGAAATGGTTAAATCTTAAAAGTAATATTTATACCTTCTTATTTTTAGAGGAACTTCTGTTTAACATAAAATTATTAGATAATAATTATTATAAATATTAATTAACTGTAATTATCTACAAAATATTGTGAATTCTAATTAATACTTAAATTTCTAGTCATATATAAATCAAACGCATGAAGTTAGTTATTATTATAAATAAATAAATAATTAGATATAACATATATCAATATTTGGAAGATGATTATGGTTATTTAGATGTGTTTGTAAAATAAATAGTTGGATAAATATTTATCGTATTGATCATGTCCTTAATTTAATAGAATAGATTGAAGATGGTTACGTAAAATATACAAAATTCAAAATTGAAATGAGAATAATATATTTTGTTACTGGGATATTTTTATTTGTTAAAAAATACTGTGATTTGGAATTATATATATAGGCTATTTTATTATTAGGTAACAAAAAAGAGTAAGAAATAGGAAAACAAAAATATATTTTCCAATTTTTGATTGCAATATTCGTAGCCCTTAAAATAGGAATAATAGTTAATAAAGTAACTGTATTTCACACGTTATGCAGTTACATTGTTTTGTTTTTTGGTCGACTTTTTTTTTCTTTTTTACTGTTTTCTTTTTCTTTACGCAGTTACATTATTACTTATTGTTACTTATGCAGTTACAATATATCTTAAGCAGTTACATTTAGATGCTATTTTTTTTAATGGATCTAACAAATATCAATGAGTCATGTTCCAAGATTAATAGTATTGATTCTTTGATAATAGGAAACAGATACATAATCTTTTTTTATTTTGCATTGGAAAATATTTGGTATATTAAAGATAAAGATTGAGATATGGAATTCATAAATGATTCCGATTGGATAAGAGGAATCAAGCTTTTGTAGAAGCTGATTGATATCTTGAGCTTTGGAATCTTGTAACGGCTAAACTAAAACTATATGCTAAAGAAAAAGTGATACTAACGAGAACACAAAGTAGCATTTTGACTCCGTTCAAATCATGTATTATATGGGCCATAATAAACTTGAGCCAATGAGCCCATTTGCGAGTTCCTCAATACATCAGAATAAGAAATACAAGGGGGAGTTACCAAGTTTCCAAGACTAAATCATTGACTAGGTCAATAAATCATGTGTTTGTTAGACTATTGTCAGACAAATCATCAAATATTCTAGAGCCAATATACACATTGCTTCACATGTTTTGTCCTTGTTATTCACTTGTGTTTTCTATCAAGTTCACATTTTCCTTCTGACACTCCCTTTTGGATTCGAGATCTGATTTTTCTTTATTAATACATAGGCTAATAATTCAAATAATTTCCTTTTAGCTAGATTCCAACAATTAATTTCTACAGTTTACTAAAAAAGTCATCATCATCAGGCAAACAATTACATTACCTGAGACTCTGAGAGGAAGGTGATTAATGTATGGTAGCCAGTAGCAGAGAAGGTTGTTTTCTTGTCTCAAACTTGTAATCAACATTAATCAACACTAGTATTATACGATAAACACATCAAATATTAAGATTTTCCCTGTTTTTTTTTACTTCCTGATGTTTTTCTTATATAAAACACAGATTTATGTGCATGCATGTGCTTTTTCGAAAAAGTTGTAATTGTTTTATGATAAACTGTAAACGCAAATGACACTTTTATATACAATATTACAAAAACTTGCATATAATTCTATGAAAATATTTAAATATCTTGATTGTTAGTAACCGCTGTATATTTTTTAACTGCTTCTAAGCGTTACATCTCATAGTTTATGACGTAAACGCGGATTGCATGTTAATCCAAAATTTCACACTTTACATGCGTCTAACGGATGACAGTGTCAGTATTGAAAAAAAAACAACAAATCTGTATTTAACCAATGGAGCAACAAAGTTCAAATCACATTCTCATTACAGTTTATTCGATAAATTTCAAATTATACAAACATTAATTAATCTTTTTTACGTATAGGAGAGTAGAATCACATATTCGTAGAACCAGATCTTGTTGTAGGTATTCTTAACCTAGAGAGAACTCGATGAAATACCTTCTTGTTCTTCTTCTTGGGTTCCTCCTCCATGACATCAGCGTTTTTCTTGTTCTTCCACCACTTCGTCAGAAAAATACCACCAAATAATTTACCCGTCGTTGAATCAGAGGAACAGCATAGATCCACGACGGTGCTGGCTGCGCGATTCGCCTTATCTCCCAAATCTGACGGCGTACGAGAAGAACAAACTTTTCTGGCGCCGGAGAGAGAGGGGAGATACATGAAGTGGCGTTCGATGATGTGCGTGAGAGAGACGAGCTCGTAGGAGTCATAGAGTGGACTTCCACAATCCCATAGTATCCGATCATTATTATGATCATGTTCATGATCATCAACCATCTTCTTACTCTTCTCGATGATGTTCTTCATGAACGTGTCTGTGTGTGTGGAAGTTCTCGATGTAGGTTTCTGACAATGTGAGTGTGTCTTTTATTTAAAGTGTTTTAAGGTTTTTTGTTTTCTTCCTTTAGTTTTTGTATCTGGTCGTATGCGTCTTATTATAACATCCAAGCTGGCGATATTTGTTTCTGTCTTTGACGATTAATTACTTTTATAGTTTATCTTTATATTAGCTAAAAAGGAGAAATAAAAATATATTACACAGAATTAAATTAGTTATAGAAGCTTGATAAATGAAAATATCTGAACCTTTTTAAAAGAGTTAAACAAGGTAATGAGTTTGTTTTGTTTCTAATATTTAATTCGTAAAAAGAATAATAGAATGCCTTTGTTCAAAAAAAACTAGTAAAAAGAAAAACATGTGAAATTGCATTTCATTCTGTTGTGTTACGGATTATCAGCCAAATTATAAACTGGGCCTACAAAAGAGAGCTCCAAGCTTATCGATTTAGCTCGTTATATAAAACACTTTATTTTGTTGGGTTTGTTAACGTTACTCAGTTGAACCAACTTTTACTACTTGAGCATAAAGAAAAAAAGTGTGCATCTATTTTTGCAAGGTCCACTATCAACTTCAAGATCGGACCAGCAGTTTTATTTCAAAACATCAACTAACAATGTAAAGGATGATATAACTATACAAAATAGAAAACAGGATAAGATAAGAACCAAGTAACGGAGTCGCGCCGTTAACTCATACCGACGAGATTCACAACTAAATTTTCGGTTAGATGATGGTCCCTACAACGATTCAATCTAATGACTTTTACTAAATCATTTCGAACCAGTCGATCAACACACAGGATCTAACGGATCACATTAAATTCAACAACAAGGACCCTATCCGGTTTAACCGCTCTGGTGGACGGCTCGCCACGTGTCAGCACCAAAAAGCGTGAGTATAAATACACCTCCACGGCGTTAAAAAGGATCCAATCCGTTTGCAGAGTTGAAACCTCACTTTCAGTTAAGCGCAGAGCCGTCACAGACAGAACAACCTTAAATAAATAAAAAACTCAATCCAAGGAGACATTGAGCGAGGAAGAATCCGGATCTTAGATTTGGTTTCGATTCGAATTAATTTTGAAGCCGGCGTCTTTTAGGGTTTAGGCTTGAGAAGGAGAAGGAGAAGGAGAAGAAGAAGATAACTAGCTTTTGTTACTATTTTTTTTTTATGGCATCGGAGGATGTGAAGAGGAGTGAAGGGGTTAAAGCTCCGAGCAATGCCGTAATCGGGATCTGCAAGTCTTTGATCGCCGGTGGCGTTGCCGGCGGAGTGTGAGTTCCTCTTTCTAAAAATTCTCTTTTTTTTTTCATGTGTGTGATTAATAAACATATCTGGGGTTTGGTCGGATCTCAGGTCGAGGACAGCTGTTGCTCCGTTGGAGAGACTGAAGATTTTACTACAGGTGGTGTTCTTGTTGTTGTACTTGTCTTGTTGTGTATTGAAATTGATGTTCTTTTGGATTGGAATGTTGCTTTAATTGGCTGATGATGCTTTTAATTTCTAAAGGTTCAAAATCCACACAGTATAAAGTACAATGGAACGGTTCAAGGGTTGAAGTATATATGGAGGACTGAAGGTTTCCGTGGATTGTTTAAAGGCAATGGTGCTAACTGTGCTCGTATTGTTCCTAACTCTGCCGTCAAGTTCTTCAGCTACGAGCAAGCTTCCAAGTATGATATCACAAAAAGCTGTTTTGTTATATTGTGTTTCTCTCTTTTTTGGGTTTGATGCTTACTCTTATGACCTTTGTAGGGGGATACTCTACCTCTACCGGCAACAAACAGGGAACGGTAAGTCATATGATTATTAGACCAGACTATTCTAATGTATAACAACAACAACCAATGAGAGGTGTTACTAATGAGCTAGTGATATGCTATAGTTTGCTAAATTCTTATAGAGATCCAATGTTTTATAGGAATCTATCTCTACCTTTGTAATTCTCTCCATGATTTATTATTGTTGGTTTATTTGTTCTGGAGATCCATAACTTGATTGAGAGTGATATGTGTATGCCTGAACTGAATCTATCATTTTAACTCCCCCATGATATATGCTATATAGTTGGTTAACTTATTTGTGGAGATTGTTTTGTTGGGTGGATATATTTGTTAACTGGACAGATGAGGCTCAGCTCACACCTCTTTTGCGGCTTGGAGCTGGAGCTTGTGCCGGAATCATTGCCATGTCAGCCACTTACCCTATGGACATGGTGCGTGGTAGACTCACCGTCCAGGTATAGAGTATGAGGAACACACTACTTGACAGAGATCATTTGTTTGGGTCTGAAACACACATTTAACATTTCTCATCTGTTCAGACAGACAAATCTCCTTATCAATACAGAGGAATGGTCCATGCACTATCCACAGTCCTGCGTCAAGAAGGACCAAGAGCCTTGTACAGAGGATGGCTTCCATCTGTTATCGGAGTTGTAAGTCCCATCCCATGTATCTAAATATATATATTACATGATGATTGATATCTAAAGAGACTGATGCCTTTTCACTCTCAGGTACCCTACGTTGGCCTTAACTTTGCAGTCTACGAGTCTCTAAAAGACTGGCTGGTCAAATCGAAACCTTTTGGGATACTCGACAACAACAACAACAACTCGGAGCTGACGGTGACAACAAGACTCGCATGCGGAGCCGTCGCTGGAACGATGGGCCAGACTGTTGCGTACCCTCTTGACGTAGTTCGTAGAAGAATGCAGATGGTTGGTTGGAAAGACGCTTCATCGGTTATAACAGGTGATAGTAGAGGAGGCAAAGCTCCGATTGAGTATTCTGGAATGGTTGATGCGTTTAGGAAAACGGTTAGACATGAAGGCTTTGGTGCATTGTACAAGGGTTTGGTCCCTAACTCCGTCAAGGTTTTGTCTATAATAATAACAACTTTCATAATCCTCCTCATCTGTTTTTCTTTAATCAGAGGTGAATAAGATATGTTGTTTGCTGTGTATTTGGTTTCAGGTAGTGCCGTCGATAGCGATAGCGTTTGTGACGTACGAGAAGGTTAAGGACATACTAGGAGTTGAGTTCAGGATATCAGATTGAGAAGAAGAAGAAGAGAGTTCTTCACGTGATTGTATTAATCATTAGATTTAAGCTTTTCTGATTTATGTATTGCATTGCACCAACAATTCACTAATAATCAAAAGACACGGGAGCAAGTAGATACTCTCATTTGAAACTTTTGAGTGAGCAAATAACTGTGGTTCAGACTTGAGAGAGACTAATGAGATTAAAAAATGTTTGTAAAGGCATAATGGGCTGAGAAAATTCATAAACGGGCCGATAGTAGGCCCAATGTGAATGGCGAACAAAAGAATCAGCGCAGGTTACCAGCTAAGATTGCATCACTCTCACTCTCACTCTCGACACGAGCCTTCTCACCGAACCACCAGACTCCAGCACAAATTTGGTTTCTTTTTAATTAAATTATCGCTCGGGCTTTTTATTTTTTAGTTTTAAAAAGGTCATCCGCGCCATCATTTCATTTTCTCAATCATCGATCTCTATCGAAAACCCTAATTTTACCCGAAGAGTGAGTGAGAGAGAGGAAGAAGAAGAAGATGCCGAGAGAAATAATAACGCTGCAAGTGGGACAATGCGGGAACCAGATCGGGATGGAGTTCTGGAAACAGCTTTGCCTGGAGCACGGCATCAGTAAAGACGGTATCCTCGAGGACTTCGCTACTCAGGTCCTTCCCTTCCTCCCCTAGCTATTTGTATCAATTGATTCGACGTCGTTTTGGGATTTCTATTTTTCAGATTATCTAATTGAATACCAGTGGCTTTGTGTATTTGTGCGGTTGATTTGTTGTTTTTTTTTTAAAAACTTCTGTAGGGAGGAGATAGAAAAGATGTGTTTTTTTACCAAGCGGATGATCAACACTATATCCCACGAGCTTTACTCATCGATTTGGAGCCTAGAGTTATCAACGGTATTCAGAACGGTGACTACCGGAACCTCTACAACCACGAGAACATCTTCGTTGCTGACCACGGTGGTGGTGCTGGTAACAACTGGGCCAGTGGATATCACCAGGTGTTTGTTAACTTTTTACTTGTTTGATAACAAACCTTGTGAACAAAATAAATCGATAATGGTTACATGACTTGCTAATTTTGGGTTAGGGGAAAGGGGTTGAAGAGGAAATAATGGACATGATTGATCGAGAAGCCGATGGAAGTGACAGCCTTGAGGGCTTTGTTCTTTGCCACTCCATTGCTGGTGGCACTGGCTCAGGTTTTCACCTCTCTCTTCTTTTTTGTTTTTGTTTTTGTTGGCTATCTCCATCTTATTTTTTTTAGATTAAAATGCGAGTTTTTCCTCAGTAAGGTCTAGTTTTGCAATCTTATAAGGTTATAGGACTTGAAGACATGTAGCCATTTTGAGTTAAGGTTCTCAGGTTTTATTTACTGCTTCTTTTACTTTGATTGTGAGTGACTTCTCTTTTTGTTCCCTGAAGCTATGACTTATGAGCATTTGTTCATTATTTTAGCATTAAGGACCTTTCTCCATGGTTTTTAGTCTGTAGTGCATTTGCTTAATGATACGTCTTGTTGTGGGAATTGGCATATAGCCAATTTTTTAGTTAACGTTCTCAAGCTTGACTCAATGCTTCTTGTGATCTAAATAAAGGTATGGGCTCTTATCTCTTGGAGACTTTGAATGATCGCTACAGCAAGAAGTTGGTTCAGACGTACAGTGTCTTCCCCAATCAGATGGAAACAAGTGATGTTGTTGTCCAGCCCTACAACTCCCTCCTGACACTAAAGCGACTTACTTTAAACGCTGATTGTGTTGTTGTCCTTGACAACACTGCGTTGACTAGAATCGCCGTGGAGCGCCTGCATCTCACGAACCCCACCTTTGCTCAGACGAATTCCTTAGTCTCAACTGTGATGTCTGCTAGCACAACAACACTGCGTTATCCTGGATACATGAACAACGACTTGGTTGGCTTGCTTGCATCGTTGATCCCAACGCCAAGGTGTCACTTCCTCATGACAGGATACACTCCGTTGACTGTTGAGCGCCAGGCAAATGTCATTCGTAAGACCACCGTGCTGGATGTTATGAGAAGGCTCCTGCAGCCAAAGAATGTGATGGTGTCGTCTTATGCTAGAAACAAGGAAGCCAGTCAGGCGAAGTACATATCAATCTTGAATATCATTCAAGGAGAAGTCGATCCCACTCAGGTACAACTCTTCTGTGCCCATTCTTGTCTCGACTTATAATCGGTTAATTCTGTCTTGTTGATGATATGATCTGCTGTGTTTGTTTCTGATACTAGGTGCATGAGAGTTTGCAGAGGATAAGAGAAAGGAAGCTTGTTAACTTTATTGAATGGGGACCTGCAAGCATACAGGTTCTTAACCATACTGTGTCTGCAGAGAGTTGTTGCTTATGACTTTGACCATGGACTTTGCATCACATTTTTTTCTTGACAGGTTGCACTTTCCAAGAAGTCTCCATATGTTCAAACTGCACACAGGGTAATCATACGTTGTTTTACATATATATATCTATCTTAGGTTGCCAGTACGAAGATACGACTAAAGACTCTTACTGTGTATCTGTTGATATTTCAGGTCAGTGGTCTTATGCTGGCAAGCCACACAAGTATCAGGCACCTTTTCAGCAAATGTTTGAGCCAATATGATAAATTGAGGAAGAAGCAAGCTTTTCTTGACAATTACCGAAAGTTTCCCATGTTTGTAAGTTGACCCGCTTAGATCTCCTGTCTTTGTTTTGGTTTTGTGTTTAGTGCACCAAAGCTTTGACTATTATTTATGACAATATACATATGTGGTTCTGGACAGGACAATGATCTCTCAGAGTTTGATGAAGCAAGAGACATCATTGAGAGTTTGGTAGATGAGTACAAGGCCTGTGAATCTCCAGATTACATTAAATGGGGAATGGAGGTATGTATATAGTCAGCTTTTAACATCTATAAACACAGTTATGGAGGAACACTAAACGATAATTGTATACTCTCTATCAGGATCCTGAACAGCTTGTAACTGGTGAAGGCAGTGCTTCCGGTGTTGTGGATCCTAGGATGGCGTTCTAAATAAGAATAAATGAGAATTCAGAGTAGAGTCATTATGTTTCAGTTTTTCATTGAGGTTTTTCTGGTCATCACATGTTTTTTTTTTACTTGTGTTTTGGTGAGATAAGTAGTAGCGTTGAAGAGTGTTGGCACCTAAACCTTGAATGGTGGTATGAAACTATTATTGTATTTTTATGTGGATGAAGATCGACCTAGCAACATTGTTATATTTATTTAGTCTTTGATCATTGACCCAATTTCAAACATGAATAGAGGCGACACATATGCTTTATCTCATTTTTTGAGCTTCTTTTTGACGACAAGAGTGAGAGTAAACGGCATCAACTTTGTAAAGGGTTGAACGATCTTATTGGGGCCCGTTGAAGATTAGTTTTGTGGGTGGCCACTTGCCAACTTACTTCACCTCTCAACCTCTTGTGGCCCAAATCTTTGACCAACGTATTGTCTTCCGGATAGTTTACAAAATTTATCTTATTTAGGACTTGTGGAGTGTTTAATTCCGAATCTGACAAACCTAACGATCCGAGTTAAACCTGTTCAAAGATTAAGCTGGTTAAGAAATCGAATTGAGCCATAAATTTAAACTACATAGTGTATACCCAAAAATATTAATTACATTCATTTTTAAATAACCAAATATCTTTAAAATATTTATTTATAAAATAAATTACTTAAAAACCTAAATTATCTAAATATGTCACTATCCAAAATATTTAAAATTATATGATTTTTTCAAAAAAGAATAAGAATAACGTAGTCTATATTTAACATTAAAATCCGAATTATATGATGTTTTGTCTATATTATCTGAAATGATCCAAAAAATAAAATTGAATGAAAATATCCCATAGGTGGATAAAAAACGAAGTGAACCTAACCAAATTCTATAAATAATCCAATGTCTCTTAATTTTGTAAAACAAAAAGCTGAAAAACGAAATATTAAACCGAAATTGAACAAAAACAAAAACAAAAATGCTCATGTATAATAAGAGTAGTCCATTATCAGATCAATTTTCCGGATATTATTTTTATTTTATTTTTGTTCTATATAGAGTATTATTGACTTCAAATTCTAAAGAAAAAGTAGACAGCTAATAAAAAATATTATTAATAATGGACACTATAAACATTTGATACATACTGCTTCCTCAAGTTGGTACACTCTAAAAAAAGGAATAAAATAACTAAATTAGCTAATAAACCTTTATAAACATCGACATTTTTATCTTAACTAATATACTCCTACTACTCATATTTACCCACAAAATCCAGCCGATCAGAACCATCCACGTCATGAATGGCAAAACTCAGCATACGGTCCAGATGCATCCGCGTCATCATCGTTTTTTATATTCAACTCATCATTTTTTCATTTTAACCATTCTCGAAGAAATTGTCTACATCCCACGGAGACGCATCGAAATCTTCACTCAAATCGAACGAGAAATCTTCCGGTTCGTTCTCTTCTTTCGGTATAACCGGGTTCAGCAACGGTTTCTCAATTTCGATTTCATCCAAAAACAAAGGCTCGGGAGGAGTCTCCGAATCCCAGAAGCACTCGCCGGCGAGGCACAGGTCCGGCAACGAATACGGATCCGGGAACAAACTCGCCGGGGAGGATAGCTCGATCGGCTCGATCTCAACCGTTTCCTCGTTGGCGTTGAACCGGAGAACAGACGTCGGAGAACGGAGGCTCTGGCTCGCCGAATCGCATCGGGAGACCGTTTCAAGATCGATAACCGCCGGCGGAGGAGGAGGAGGAGGAGCGAGAATATTCGTCTGTGCGTTATGACCTCTGAAACGAATCGCGGCTCGGTCGTAAACCATAGCAGCTTCCTCCGCCGTGACGAAGGTCCCAAGCCAGACGCGAGATCGAGTCGACGGATCTCTGATCTCCGCCGCGAATTTCCCCCACGGTCTCCGCCTCACGCCTCTGTACTTTACGGCGGGATTCGCTGACACGTCATCATTTCTCCTCTCGCCGCCGCCTTTTTTAGCTTTCCTCGAAGACGAGGACGATTTGGTTTCGCCGAATCGTATCTCCTCCACGTATCGCTTCACCCTCGGAGCAGACGTAACGTCGTCTTCATCGCTAGATGAATCAGTGGCGAAAGGATCAGTATAGGCGATTCGTACAACTCTCGGAGAGTCGTTAGATGGCTTAGCACGAACAGGTGTTACCTTGTGATGCTCTGTGAACTTTACTCTTCTTGTTCGTCTCTCCATGTCTGCTCTGGTTGGAGAGAGAGAGAGAGACAGAAAGAGAAGAGTCAAGGTGTTAAAGAAGAATCTCGCCGTTTCTTAGGAACATCCTCTTCTTTAAATATACTCTCTTTTTTTTAACGTAAATTCACAAAATATTAAATTTCGTCAACAGTAATGAGAAGTTAATGCGCGTTTAAACCGGTTAATAGAGATATTAGCGAGATTAAATACGATGCCAACCAATGGGAATCCTAAAACGGCTTTCCGCATCTTGGATTGAGACGTTAGATCTCTTACACGTGTTTGTTACCGTACCGAAAGTAGAGCCTCTGTCCTATTCTAATAGCTTGGTCTCCAAGCTTTTTATTCCTCCACGCGCACTC
Organism: Raphanus sativus; assembly: GCF_000801105.2. NCBI lineage: Eukaryota > Viridiplantae > Streptophyta > Magnoliopsida > Brassicales > Brassicaceae > Raphanus > Raphanus sativus. The sequence continues at coordinate 27,718,512 of NC_079515.1, read as the reverse complement.
TGGTGCAGGAACAACTCACGCGCCTAGAAGTGGGGCCCTTTCATTTGAGATTTAGTCACGAGGATTGTCACTTACCAGAGATTTGTTCGGTAGTGAATCTATTGATGTGTGTTAAAAGAGTAATATAATCTCGTGTTAATTGGAAACGTAATTTGTTTATTTTGGAAATGTGAGATATTTCGCTTGGAGGCCAAGTCACTAGCTCCCTCTGGTCTTATCTTGTCAGAAACATAGATTACATTTCCTTTAGTTTTTTATTGAGCTTTGACTATAACTGGTCAGGAGGAAAAAAAATCATTTTAGAACAAGAAAACCGCATAATTTAGTTTTAAAAATTACAATAACTTATTTCCTGCAACAAAAATGATCATAAAATCCTATGAATATTAATCTTCATTTAATATATATTCATATTTTAATATCATTTAAATTAAATATGCACAAGATAAAAAAATACATAAATATGTTAATTTAAAATTTTGCATTGAAAAATTATTACATAAAAAAATTAGAATTAGTTTTTAAAATTTTTGTTACAGAAAATATATAAATGTTAATAAAATCATATAATAATAAATATTTATATTGAAATATTATATATATATATATATATCTCAATATTATTAAATTAATTATATATCATATAAAATAAATAAAATAATTATTTTAATTTACTTACCATAAAATATTATAAATAAACAATAGGTATTGTTTTGATTTATCTTGTTATTCTAATCACACACACACATATATATATATATTATATATATATATATTATTTAAGAAACAATTGATTATTTTAGCAAGTGTAAGTGTAAGATCTTAGTAATTGATATTCTTCAAAAATCTTACAAGAAGAGATCGATACATCAAAATTTATTTAGAAACTATTGAAATCACCTTGAGAAAACAGGTATTGCATAATAATTTTTTTTCTCCAACCCTAATTATTTTTTCTTCGTCACAACACTAACAAAAAATAATTTTGGAATTTTACAATCTGAAATAGTAACGTTTCATTAGTCCAGTCTATCAGTTTTCTTAAAATTGCATAAAATATTTTTAATGTTTAAATAAAAATCATGTATATAGTAGAATGTGGTTTTGGTTTAAAAATGGTTGCATACCCAAAATAAATATGAACCATCATTTTTATTTATTTTTTTTGTTACAATAAAAAATATAGGGTTAGGCAAAATCTGAATCAAAAAGCCCGAACCAAATCCAATTTGAAAAGTAGTACTGAACTTTAACCAAAATTGGTTAAATATTCAAAAGAATTCAATTTTTTTGGTATTTAGAGAACCGGAACCAAATCCAATAACCGAGATATTTCAAGTGTCCAAGTATATCCAAACCAGACTTGTATATTTAAATATATTAATTATTTTAAAATTTAAAATTTAACAGAATATACAAAATATATAAGATATTTTTAATTTGTCCAAATACTTGAAAATATATAAAAATAAAATACATGTTTAAAATAGCCAAATGACACTCAAAATACCAAAAATACTTAAATTTTTGGGAAATTTGGACCTCTACCAAGGACTTATTCTCTATTTTGCGGAAGACCAAAACCCAACTTTTTCGTCACTGTTAATACTTTCTTTGGACTCTGCTGCCCCTACGTTCGTAATTGGGTTTGCGTAAACAAAATCGAGAATAAAGATATGAAGTACTGATATGTTCAGAATAAGAAGATATAAAGTACTGAGTTTACGATTTTGTCAGAAAGAAAATCTAAAGAAATAATAATAGATTTACTAAATCGACATCGTTAAACCAAAACTCACTTCGGTTTCCGACATAAACTCATTCTCTCTCTCTCCCAATTAATCCCAGAAAAGCATTTCTCCGGTGAAACCTCACAACAAAATGGAAACTGGCGATCAATCAGCTCCCCCTCTTCGCATTCCTGATCGGATTTTCGCTTTAGGGCATGAACCTGTCGGAGTTAGGGTAACGCCGTACCACAAACCAAACGCAATCAAGGAAATACTCAACGCGCTCGATCCTCAAGAAATAGACATCATCAGAGCCTCACCGTTCGGGAAGCTTGTTGAGCTCGCTGAGATGCCCTCCTTCTCCGGCCGCTTTGGTCGATTCATCATCTCCAGACAGCTAAAAGTTGAAAATAAACACGAAGCGTGGTTCATATTTGCCGGGAAACCCGTCAGATTCTCGCTTCGAGAGTTTGCTTATGTTACTGGCCTGAACTGCAGCAAGTTTCCAAAGCACAACAAGAAAAGATCCAAGTTGTTTTTGTCGCAGAAGCCTTATTGGGGTGAACTGTTTGGCTCCATGAAGGAGGTTCCCGTCACCTCCGTAGTTAAAATGCTAAAGAAGAGAACCGTCAAGGAGAGCGGCATACGTGTGAAATACGCTTTATTGGCGCTACTAGCTGCTGTCGTTCTACCAACAACGCACACACCTCGCATCTCACAGGATCATGCAGAGCGAATCAAAAACATTGACGATTTCTTAGCATACCCATGGGGCAGAGTATCCTTCGAAATGCTTATCAGTAGTATAAAAGAGAGAAATGAGGTATCGCTTGCACAAAACACAATTGCTTTGAAAGGTTTTGTGCTATCTCTACAGTTGGTCATGGTTGAAGCCATCCCCGCACTAACAGAGGTGGTCAACGATGGATCCTCATCTGACTCTGAAGTTGAAGGTGGCGATGACTTTGATCAAACAGATGATGACAAAAATTCAAAGAGAGGGATCAGCCCGGGCTATGCTCGCGACACCGACGCTGCAGGGAAGGTATATAGATTACGTCTCCTCATATGATGATATTTAGTCTAATTATCTCTTTGTCGTAAATGTCTCATTATCACAAGTACATCAATTACTGAATCATTTGTTTGTATTTTTGCTTGTTTAATAGGTCGCAGTTCGGTCTGTCATAGTTGATGATGATGAACTCTACAGAGCTTCACCGGAATTTGGCTGGTCAGAAGATGAGGAGGATCCAATCGGTAGAAACTTAATAAGTTTAGTTGAGGAGGGATACCCATTCAAGAACTCAAGCTTCTTAGGCGGTGTTACCATGGCTGAGCTGAACCGGATGCGCGAGGACGCAAAAGCAGAGGCCAATACCCGCAAAACCGTGCGTGTTAAGCAGACGAAGAACACAACGACGACAGAGGTCTTAGACTCTGAATCAGTTGCATTCCTTGTCAGGGAAAAAGTGAAAGAAGATTTATCTCGGATGGAGAACCAAATAAACAAGCTCTCTTCAGATTTCCTAGCGTTCCAGACTGATGCGATGGACAAATTCCAACAACTAATTCGTCTAGTGGATTGCTCTTCCAGCCAAGCACCGAGAGAAAATGCTTCCACTGCTGCTGGCGATACAGAAAGGGCAGAGGTGAGGCGACCGTCATCTCAACATATTGGTATCCAAACAGAAGATGTAAATAAAGATATCATAGCCGGAGCTGTCAGATTCGCAAATCAGGAAACATCTTCTTCGGACGAGGTAAGCTCCTTAATATCCATTCAGTTGTAATACTTAGCCGGATAAATAACTAACTTGGTCACAACCATACATCAATCGTGCAGGGCTTGGACAGAGATCAAGGGATTCAGGATCATGAATCCCATGAAGACCAGCCACGATCCGACATACCTGAGGTGATGGTGAGGAAACATACAATATCTTTCGAACCAAACCCAACAACATCATCCGCAGAAGAGGCAAGTTTTATCCATTTAGAGCTAAGATGTTAATTAGCCGTCTAACTAACTTAACACACCACGCTGCCAGATGCAGGGATTGAACGCAGATGAAATGATTCATCCAGCGGTTCAAACCGAATGTCAGCCTTCTCTTCCCATCGATGAGGATATGCTTACCGAAGCCCCTGCAGACAATATACAATTGGCAGAAGCTAATAAATCTTCTACCGAGGTAAGAATTAATGTATATTGCCACAAATTGTTTTAACCGGCTAACAAACCTTCCACCGAGTTAAGTATTATAATATATAGCAAGAAATTGTTTTAGCCGGCTAGCAATTCTACATATCACTAAAATCGTTTAAGTTTTTATTGACTCTTACATGTAAGATTGTAACCGGTTCAATAAATCTTCCACAGAGTTAAGTATTATAATATGTAGCAACAAATTGTTTTAGCCGGTTAGCAATTCTACATATCACTAAAATTGTTTAAGTTTTGAATGAGTCTTACATGTAAGATGGTGATCCAATACAGGTCCGAAATGGAGATCAGCAGATCATACCACCTTCACAAGTTCACCCTTCGCGCATTGATTCTGAGAGTATTGTTCCCGATGCAAAGGTACTTTACAATCACAAAAGTTAAGAAGTTTTATACGACTTTGACTTATATAACCTATTTATTTCCCGCTTTTAGATTGCAAGCAACCCAACCACATCGCTGGTTGAAGATATAATGGTTGATGAAGAGGCCGAAGCTTCTGAGCAGGACCTGGACCCGGCCTTACTCTTCCCCAAGCCAACCTTCTCCCTTGGGCTAACACAGGAGGAACGTCCACAAGGGGAGGAGCCAGTTGGGGGGGGTATGCCCGGAGATCTTGCCCATAAAGGTAGTTGCGAGGAGGATCAACTCGTCGTCGGCAGAAAAAGCAAGCGACTGAAGGCCGTTCCCAAATCCCTTGTAGGAGAGTATCAATGCGACATGCGTCTGCTAAATCGCGCCCGTGTTGCATTCGTCGATCCCAACAACATAGGTGGGAACATTGATTACTCGGCCAAGTTCTCCTCCTTACTCGATAAACTGAAGTCCCCATTGTAAGTTCTTATTACCTGACCAATGTGTAAATGCTATCAATCTAATATTTGTTAGGTAACCCATATTGTCTCTTCTGTTTGGAGTTGTTAATTGCTAGAAGGGTTATCCAGTTATAACGCCTCTTATCTTTTAAATTATGTTCTAGATTAGATAAAGTGAATGGTTTATTTGGTTAAAAATAAATTCTTCGTGGCAGCTAATTTAGTTACTATAAATACAATACGCAACATAGCCGGTTAACCATATATGATGTCTTTTATGTTAAATGTTATCTGTCTAACCACAGTTCCTTAGTATTTTAACAAATTATCTACTCTGTTCTTTTTTTAGTACGATACGCATCGGTCAAACAACTCTAGACAGCAACGAACTATACGAGCTTGTACACCGATCAAATCACCTGCAACCGAAGGTATGTAGATGAAGTGATGCTAGTAACCATGATGTGAGCATAAAGATGTCTTTAATCATATGTTTTTTTTTATATGAGACAGGTGGTTGACGTTCTCATGGGCCACATTAGGTCACAGTTCACTCTTAACACTCCCGACAATATGGCCAGCCAGCCTGTGTTTTTAGACAATCAGTTTGTATCCCAGCTATCGAAAGTGTTCCCGAAGTTCTCCAAGTCGTCAAAGAAAGATACCTTCCGGTTCCCCAGCAACATTCTTGACAGATTTAAAAGTTTTCCCGAGTCAGGCCGCTTCTATTTCCCTTTCAATCTCGACACCAAACACTGGGTTGGTGTTTGCGTGGACTACTCCACCTGGTCAATTTCTGTCTTTGACTGCAACATATCTCTCAGGACTGACAGTATGATGGTGAAAGAGATCAGCCACATCGCTCAGATGTTCCCCTTCCTTCTGAAACAGGTGGGCAAGCAGGTGGTGCCCAAAGACGGTAAAGCAATGGCCGTAGAGAGACCTCGTAGCATTCCACAGAATACATGCCCGGCTGACTCTGGAGCAGCAGCTGTTCTTCTCATGCAAGCTCACGCCGTCGCAGGTATCGACGTATGCAAATGCATCAACGCAGATGTAATCGGTAGTGAAGTTGAGAGATTGGCGGTTATGTTCTATGAAGCCACTGTCGGAATGCTCTAAGTCATTTGGCTGTTCCTCTACTATCCAATCCACCCTCATTTATATTTTTCAGTATATGTAATCGGACTATTATGCAGCTACTAAACTCTTCTGCCTACTCTTTTTATATTCTGCGTACTCTTTTTCAATCTATGTAATCGGACCATTATGTAATTGGATCATTATGATGTTACTAAATTCTATTTTTGAATCTTTATTTCTTCTTGCTCTCGGATTCCCTTGAAATTATCCCTTAAATTGACTTGAAACTTATCTTGTTCAAAATTATATTGTTTCATGTAGCCAGACATTGTCCAATGTAGATGATAAATTGAAACTTATCATGTGGCAACTAATCATGTTTAAAAATTATCATGTTTAATATACATGTTATTACCTAGCAGAGATTTAATTGTTGTAGCCTCATATGTTATTCATTGCCTGTTATACAAATAGTTAGACATAGCTTAGCCGGTTATGCAATAATGTAACCCGTAGTTATGCCTTATTAAATTGATATTAATTTTATTACACGGACAACCTACCTAAAGTACATGGAAGTATAAAATATCCTTCCAACCCACTTCATAGCATTGTTTAGGAGTAATTGTTTGGGTTAAGGGTAAAGTGTTTATTAAATTTGTGTTTGGGTTGACTGATTCCCCGGTTTTATGGTTTTGATTGTAACCATAGCGTTGCATTGTTTAATCGACCTCTTTCATTGCATTGTTTAATCGACCTCTTTCAATCGACCTCTTTCATTGCATTGTTTAGGACTACGGGTTTGGGTTTACGTGTTATCTTTTATGAAATTTGTGTTTGGGTTGACTGATCCCAACTGTTTAGGGTATAGATTGTCACCTTAGTGTTTAATATTAATGCATTATGGTTTAGTTATATTTAGGCCTTTAATGTATTATCGAGAATTGTTTAGGACTTCTGGTTTGGGTTCATGGTTAATTGTTTATCAAGTTTGGGTTTGGGTTGACTGATCCCTAGTGTTTAGGGTATAGATAGCCACCTTAGGGTTTAGTATAAATGGATTAGGGTTTAGTTATACCCAGTTGTTTGGTATTGACCACATTTTAAAAAATGTACCCTTATACCACAATGTTTATCAGGTTAATAATATTTATATCCTTAAAATGAACCCATATACAACAATGTTGTTTAGGATAATAATATTGATATCCTTAATTGACTAACGTTGTTCGGCTACGGATATTACACTGCATCTAATAGTTTTGTTTCAGAAAATTCTTCCATTTTTATTTGTTTTTTGGGTTTGTGGTTAATTGTTTATGAATTTGGCGTTTGGGTTGAATGGTCCCAAGTCTTTAGGGTATAGATTATCACCTTAGGGTATAGTATTAATTGATTATGGTTTAGTGATGCCTAGAGATTTGGCCTTAGATCGAAAAGTGATTAGCCTTACAAAAATAACCTATTTATTTACAATATACCCATATACAACATTATCTTGCTGGTTAATAATGTTTATATCCGTAATTGTATGACGTTGATCTGCTAGAGCATACATGTTTACTATCAATCTAAAAATTTGTAGTTCAATCGACCTCTTTCACGGAATTGTTTAGTTATACCGGAATGTGGTCTATGGTTAATTGTTTATGAAATTTAGGTTTGGGTTGACTGATCTCAAGTGTTTAGGGTATAGTTAGCCATCTTAGGGTTTAGTATTAATGGATTAGGTTTTAGTGATACCAAGGGGTGTGGTATTGACCAAATTTTTTAAAATGTTGATATCCTTAAAATGTATCCATATACAACAATGTATATCAAAATAATAATATTTATATCCTTTAATGACTGACGTTGATCGGCTAGGGATATTACACCGCCTTTAAAATTTATGTTTGATAAACTTCCTCAATATTTTACTACTATTTCGTGATAATTGTAAGGGTCTCTAAGTTTAAGGAGCCTACCATCGACATAATTATATGGCCTACCATATAATTATATAGCTAAGGAAAAGAATGAATCTAATGAACAATCCTTTGGGTTGGAAAAGAGAACCTTTATTTATCATAACATTTGCGATACAACCACTATCCCAACAATCCTCACAAAACAGAAGCTTCGATATATAATACATAGGAATACTTATGCCCTTCTTTTATTTAAGCCTTGCTGGTGAACCTTCCACTTTCCTTACAACCTCCCACGCAATCAGTTTTCCAATACCTCCTCATGCACATTACCCTTATATTGGACGCTTGCAAGTAGCCTTATTATGATTCAGACCCTTGCACCTGCTGCATACAACCCTTCTACGGACACACTTCATCTATGACATGAAAGAAATGGACAGCTAAATAAGCATATTGTATTCCCATTAATTAATGTAACTGATATGTTTTCGGAGATAGACATTACCAGTTTTTCGCCACGCGAGAAGAACCGATGTTTCTTGGGCCTACCCGGGGGACGTCTCGTTGCTGGTGGACAAAGGCGCTGTCCACCGTTGATAGCATCTGTTTCCGGAAACCCCTTGTAGTCTCCAACAGGTATTATCCTTTCCCGATAGGCACTCCTCAACATAGTCACGTTGAAAGCTTCTAGCACTAAAGTCTCCACCGCCAAACCAGAATTCAAAGCCGCAGCTATAGCGTGAGTACAAGGGATACAGAGCATCTGAAACGCAAAACAACTACAAGTTTTTTCTGCAAGTTTCACATGGTAGCTACCCCCCTTCTTGTCCTGGACCTCGAACTCCCCTTCACCAATTTTCCTTACCCCATAACCCCCTGTCATTTCAAAGTTTCTTGTCACAATGCCAAGAACACGGGGAGACAGAACGTTCGTATTCCTATCTGCGGACGCTCTTCTGCTGGCGAACCACTCAGTCAACTTCTCTCTTATGTAATCAACCAAACGGATTACTGGAAACTCCCTCGCCTCATTTAAGACAGCATTCCACGACTCTGCTAAATTGCTTGTCATTATGTCAAACCTATTCCCACGGAAATGTGACCTTGCCCAATGCTCGACCCCTATATCTGTCAGGTACTTTGCACAGCCCGGATCCATGTCCCTAATTTCATTGAAAGTTTTGGTAAAGTCCTCAAGCCGGTAGGAACGCGCTGCCTTGGCCACTAAATAAGTCAGATGCCTTGCTTTGAAATTGGTTCTGATGTTCCTTTTGAGGTGGACGATGCATATACAATGGCCCGCCCCTGGATAAACCTGCAGGTGGAAAAGAACAACATAGTTTCCATGTTAATAGAAATGTGGAAGAACGATCAAAATAATTTGTAGCTGCCAAAACATTTTCTAACCGGCTATTGAAGAAAACTTTAAAGACTTTACGTTATTATGATCAAATAATAGAGTACAAAGTAGGGTTATAATTAAAAATAGAGGGAAATAAAGGTTCACAACACGGGTACAATGTTTCCTAACCGACCAACACTAATTAGTTCGGCCAAATACTTGTTTAGCTCAGCTAATAAAACGGACCGTACCTTTTGTAGACCTTTGTAAATGGACGCATTCCTGTCAGAAACAAACACTAAACCTTCGTCGTTGGCCACAAAAGCTGTTAGTTGTTGGAAGAACCATTCCCAGCTTGAGTCATTCTCGCTGTCAACCACAGCCACAGCCAACGGGAAAATTTGATAATTACCGTCTTGTGCCGAGGCGGTAAGCAAACAGCCAGCATACTTCCCTTTCAGGTGTGTTCCATCAACCACAACTACTTTCCTCATATACTGATACCCCATCACAGAAGCCCCAAAGGCAACAAACATGTACTTGAATCGGTGACTCCCATCATCACTGGGTTCTTTGCATAGGGTGGCGATGGTTCCGGGGTTAACTGCGACCAACTTATTTAGATAAGAGGGCAGGTGGATGTACGATGCGTTACACGAACCTTGTACGTTATCAATTGCCATATCTCTGGATCGCCATGCCTTCCAATAAGATATATTGACGCCATGATCCCCCCGCATCATCTGTCTTATCTCTCTTGGCCGGGGACCGGCCCCTGCACCCGCAAACTTTGTTCTCATCAGCCTCCCAATTACAGCGGATGTTGCTTGGTGCTGGTAACCTCCACGCTCGTCTATTGTACACTGGTGCTTACTTTGGTAAGTTCTTATCTCAAATAACTCAGAATCCTTTAGGCGAACCGCGTAAAGGCGCCATGTACACTCTGTTCCGCAGCACTTTAGGATCATCATTGTGGGGTCCGACTTAGCATTGCGGAAACAAAACTTATGGCTGATTGCATACATAGCCATATGCTGTTTGAAAGCCTCTCTTGTCTTGAAAATCATCCCAACAGCCAGTTTGCCCTCCTCATTTCCCCCGTCTCCTGAACACGAAAGATGTATATTATGTTATTTCTCTTACGTCAATAAAAGTCAATATTTAGATGGTTCATAATTTAAAAATATGAGGAGGCCTAACTAACGTTTTAACCGAATTTCCATAATATATAGAGTATATGTGACTATTTGTTTAAGCAAATTGATCAGTGTACACACTTATATATGCAAATAAGGAGTTACAATTAACCAACAGATTAACTAAATAATTACAATTAACCAACAGATTAACTAAATAAAATGTTGATAAAAAAGTGTCTCAATCAAAATGAAGAGTTAAAGCAATAAAGTTGAATCAGAGTAACATAAAACATCACTTTCCATTAACCAACAGGGCATTATTCCAAATTATACAAACTTTCTTACACTGGTTCATATTAAACATAAACGGTTACCCAAAAGTTTACCCCCACCAAAATGTTACCACACTGGTCAAACTTTGTGTTAACCGTTTTCTAAAACCCTTAGCCCCGAAAGTGAAACATGATAAACATACGAGCAGATAATATAACATTATAACACATCAGTTGATGACATTAAGCTTATCCAGACCCACCCTCCTTGTCGGTGGCAAGAGCTTTTCCCTTCTCCTTGGCAGTAAGCTTTGCTGTGGTTGTCTCCACATTTGGGGTCCCTTCACCGCAACCCAAGGTGAGCATTAAATCCGGAGGAGGAAGTGGCTGACATCCTTCATCAAGGCTATCACTGCTCGTTTTGTTTCCACCTGCGATGAAGAAAAGATAGAGGTTATCAACTTCATTATTACTCATGTCAAAGCAAAACGAAATCAGAAAGGGAGTTTGGCTTTACCTATCTCTTCCACCGTGATCATTTGGACTGTCTCAACAGCATCTGCAGTTTCGAGCACAAACCCCACCTCCATGCGGTTTGATGTTGCCTTACAACCAGATTCAGCGCAAATGTCTGCCGTGTTGGTGGTGGAAGAGGAACCAGCATCAGCCAAACCGGCCGTTGCTCCTTCCTTACCAAGAGTTTTATCAATTTTCAACACAAGAGGCACATCATCACTTTCATCGCTGTCTGTTAATTCCTCCGCATTCTTAGTCTGTTCATACAAGACACCCTCCCAAAATGCATTCTCACTAGCCTCCATTGCAGCTGCACGATCACGGATAGTAATCTCAGGGTAACTCACAACATCTATCCCCACGTCCCACAGCACAGCAGGTGCTTTGTTCTGGCCAACAGATTCCTGAGAGATGACATTTCCTTTGCCACCTGATCCTTCTCCCACTGAGTTAAACAACAGAAAGTCACACTATTTATTAAAATGGATTCAAATCATTCAATGTAACCATCCAATTTTATATCTACATGTCTAACATAAGCCTTACTCGGCTAACTGTTGCTGTAAAATGACAGGCTAAAATAATTAATATATGGATAAACACTTTACCCTTACTCGGCTACCTCTTTCTGTAAATTATATGGCTACAATAATTAATATAAGGATAACTCATATGAATTTACATTTTTTTTTTACTATATCGGATATGTTTGTTAATCTATTGCTACAATAAATCATATATGGATAATTAAACATCCTATACATTATCTATGCCTAGAGGTTTTACTTATGTTATTTTACAACATTTCATTCTGTTACCCAAAATTAAACGGAAACAAGCTTATGTGTTATGGATACACTTACCCTGGAGCAGTCCAGTTGTTGAACCCCCACGCATAACAATCCTGCTTGCATCTTCCATGTCATAGTCATCATCAAGGCGAATTATCCCAGTAAGTGGGAGCCTTTGTTCAGCCAGTTTGCGAGCCTTCTCCTTGTCCGCCAGACCCATCTCCATTTCAACTCTGTAAAAGATCTCCATTTCTTCCTCACCGAAGATTTCGTTCATCACCTCCTCACTCGCAATCATCCTTCTGCCAAACACCAACCCTGATACATTTATGAGAACATACATGACAAGTTAGCCATCTTAGATACACTATTTAACAAAAACAAAAGTAATAAAAACAGAAGTATATACTCACTCTCGTAAGATGCTTTTTGAGTTGCATCTTGGGTTTGATCAACAACAAACGAAGAGGAACCGATGTAAAAAGGTGAGCGGCGGTTGAAATGGTACTCTGCAACACTCTTACCCCCCAAAGTCAACATCAATGTGAACTCCATCATCCACGGCCTCGAAGCTATCAGCTCAGCCAACTCGGCTGTACTTGCAATGGTCAGAGGTGGAGTATGGCCACTAGGAATAACCATCCAGTCAGGTAAACCGTACGTCAGAACCATGGGAGTGGTAACACTAATCCCATAGTGGTTTCTCACAATCTTCTGAACAGTGGACAAGCTCTCACCCTCCTCCATGTAGACAGTCATACCAGCATCGGTTATTTCTGGAACGAAATGCCAGTACTGAGTTTCATTCTTCCTCCACACTCCAAGCCAAATACGTAACATCTTCCCCATCTCCTGCGTCCAAAAAAATCACAAAACAGATATCAATAACCGCAACTGATGTATTTATTACAAACAAAACAGAAGTGACTATTTTCAAAACAGCTACGAGTCATTAAATTGGCAAATAATTGGCAGCATCAACACACCTTCTCTAACATTAACTACATGATCAGAGACAAAGATGCAGACAGAATGAGAAACTTAACCGAACTAATAAATAGGTTTCACCAAAATAACCGTCACCAGAAACACTTGGTTAAAAGAAATAAAAATGATGCTAACCTTTCTTCCCTATCGATCTCTACAAGTTGCTCTGAGTAGTTTCTGCTATTAACAAACCAGATACTTCTTCTTATAGACGCCCAATGTTTCCTGAACAGTACAAGTTTGGGATTACCCATGCTGTGTGGGTTATCGATGCAAATCTCAAACCTTGATTCTCTAATTTAGCCACTAGGTGCCGATTGTGTCAGATCGACAAACGAGAAGATTACACCTGCATGATGAAATAGTTATCTCACTAAACGATGTATTTTCTATAAATCTAATATAATATCTTGGGTCTCTCATATCTTCAACTAAATCTCCTTGTACTTACAAGATATCAAATATGTACTTAGTAGATATCGTGCAAGATTGCGTCTACAACCTACGTCAATTCTGTTTCAAGGGTATTAGTGACAAATTCCCCTCTCCACGTGATGTCTTCATTCTCCTGTTTACCGATTTTTGGTACTTCGTTAGATTCATAGTTTTTCTTTGTTTTTAAGCAAATTTTCCCTAAATTTTTTATTGATTTTCTATCCAAATATTTAAGGTAAATCAATTTTTATTAATTTTAAGTTTAAGTATTTTGGCATAAATTATTAAAATTTATATGTTATTTATTAATTTAAATTTTATATTTTTAGAAAATTAAAAGTATATATGACCTTTATTTAATGAGTTATCAGAACCCAAACCAAACCCGGATAGATCTGAACTGAACCGAATCCATAAATATCCGAACTGAACATAACCAAACTGAATCAAATGATACCCGAATATCCATCTTTAATCTAATATATAAAAAATCGATAACAAAATGAATATTATTTATAATATTTAAATACATCATAGTTTAAAAAAAAACTCATTCTGCATCATCTAGTTCTACTATACGTACTTACATTGCATGTGATATAATTTATAAAATAACTTGGGGTTAGCTTTGTACTCTTGGTAAAGACTATACAATATATGATAATTTTGACAAGAAATTGCAAGACTCTCGTCAGGACTTATTGTTACTAGGACCATTGTTGAAGTATGTGTTCCAAATTCAATTGTGTAATCTTGTATCCTATGTAACATATATAGAAGAAATTGAATAAAAAAAAACTTATTAATATTTTCTCCATCATTTCCTCCGTCTCATTTTCAAAAAAAAAAAGTTATATTAATCTCTATGTAAGTATTGCTTTCACGATTATCTATACTATTAAAAGAGAAACATTCTGAAAAAATCTACTTATCAAAAGTTGTTTGGACCCTTTTATTTAATTCATTATTTTTGGTCCTACCTTAAATTTCTCTAACTATATTCAATGCATTTAATTAATCCTAACAGATTTTGATGATTATAGAATATTCACTAAAAGTTATCTCATTAAAAGCGGAAAAAAACGTTACAATATGGTTTAACTGTGTGACCTTTTCTTTGGCTAATCTTTAATGTGTGACATTACAAAATACATGTGAACAACACACGTTAGTATAATATATTTCCATTTTACAATCTGAGAGTGTAGAAGAACCCTTAGATAATTTCACTTGAAAAAATGAGATTTCATCTATATCAATACTATTAATTCAGGATCCTTTTTTTAGATTTGCCCTCACTTTTACCTGGCATATTACTTTTTATGCCATTATTGATTTGCCTAAATTTTTAAAATTCAGTAAGAGCAAACGTGACAATCAAAAAAAGGACCAACTTAACTACCTCTACATACTAATCTGACTAACTATCCAACGATTTGGAAAAGAAAAACTATATCTAATATTCTATCATTTATAAAAATATAACTATCCTATAAAAACGTCACCATCTTCAGTTCTCTCCATAATTCAGCAAAAACTACCCTTCCAAAACATAAACCTGAACCAAAAAAATATCAATATAACTATCCCATAAAAACGTCACCATCTTCAGTTCATCTCCATAATTCAGCAAAAGCTCCCATTCCAAAACATAAACCTGAACCAAAAAAATATCAATATAGCAATTAGCATATTTTAAAAATTAAATTCAAACCCCATAACGTAATGAAACAAATCCCTAAATACTAAATGTATCAAAAACTTAGACTCTAAACGTACAAACTTATATTTCAAGAAAATAAAATTAGTAACCACACTAAAACATAGATTAATATTAACTGCATGAAATCTTTAAACCAATAAAACTATTTTCCAAACAACCTCCCTTCCTATAATCAAGTGCCCACACTCACGACCCCTCAAAAATAGTAATCAGAAAACAAAACATATCCAAATATATTTCATAACTTCTCTCAAATCAAAACCCACTTCCGATAATCATGTACCCATATTCACAAACCAGCAGAAAATCGGAAAGCTTTTCCCACTTAAAACAGATTTTGTAACTGGCTACAACTTAAAAAGATATACAAGATCACGTATATGTTCAAATGAAAAAATTCAAATTAAGAAAAAACAATATTTTCTTTATAAACTAAACCTAAAATCGTTAATCCTATTGGCATATTCCACTAAAGATACTTTTTCGACTAGATTTTGAAATCTTATTTTGAACATGCCAATTATAATTCTTTTCTATAAATACTACCATTACAGCAAAGACAGTATCATCACAACAACACCAATCTTTTTCATCCGTAAAAATGAAACCATCCCAGAAGGTATATTACCTTTCACTGTTGAAGCCTCGCACAAGCGACTGTTGTATTCAGGTCAAAACGATCCACACCTGGAAGCAAGTCAACGCATCAAAACATTGGCAGTTTGGTACGCCTTTGTCAGCTGAGCCTTGAAAAACCACCAACACACAAAGCATCAAACAGTGAGAGAATAGAACACAAAAGACATTTGAAGTAAGTTAAGATAAGACAAACCGGTAAGCCTTATCAGCAGCATTCTGCAAAGCTTGGATATACTTCTTATAGTAATGCTGATAAAAGCTTTGCATCTCACGGGCATCACTTTTCTTAACCCTCCCCATCATCGTTGGATCATGTTCCTGCAAACAAAAAAGAGCACATTTGTTTAAGTTCTTCCTACAAAGCATTGCTATTTATAGAAAAAAAAGGCTCAACTCACTCTTTCAAGACGCTGTATAGGAGCAGTCTTAAACTGTCGAACACCTCTCCCACTGGAAGTGGGATCCAGCCTGTGAGCTTTCTCGAATGCATAAAACCGACCTAAAGGGTAAAATAAAAAGAACCCAGATTAGCAGATGATAAACAAACAAAAATCACAAGAGATAGTGCCAAAATTGATTACAGAGATAAGCAACTCTAGGGTTGCTAGGTTCGACCTCATTAACAACACGGATAATAAGGGCAATCTCGACGAGCTTACGGAGATAAGCAAACACAACTTCACTGTCGAATGATTCTCCGAGGTTACCAGCGTCTGAGTTCCGTACGATCTGTCGCTGCTGTGGCTGGGACGGACCTTGGTCAGGACCTCCTCTGGTAGCCGATATAAGCTCCTAAAGAAAGGTTCCTGTAAAAAAAATCAGTAAGAGCTCTCTTTAAAAAAAATTACAAAACGAGATTTGCAGAAATCTTTAGTCAAAACGAATTGCTTACCGATTTTAGCTAGGATTGGATGTAAAAACGGTCATAGATCAACAGAAGCGTTTGGAAAATCAGCTCATAGATCGAAGAAGTTGAGTAAGAATTGAACTTCTTAGTTTCGAACAGAGAAGAAGAAGAATCGGCTTTGGACATATCGAAATGTGTTGTCGGTTCATTTTTTTATTTTGCTCAAGACACTAATGCATTGACTTTTCAGACCACAAAGTATTAAATGTTTTTTTAATCTTTCCGAACAAACTTATGGAAATGTTAATTATTTTTTTCACACATTCGAAACATATTGAGCCAATATATCAATACCCAAACTAAAGCCCATTAGTATTTTACAATTGAAACTAAACAAAACCCAATAAATCATGAGACTCATAAATCAACTGTATATCATTTAACTTTATATTCACTAACAAATTTTTATTATATGTATTTAAATACAATTACCAAATTAAGAGAAAGAAAATTGTAATCAAAATTTAAGAAACCAAGAGAGATATTATTTTTTCATTTTTAAATTACTTTATACTAAATATAAAATAATAAAAATAATCACATTATTAACAATGTTGACCAAACAAAACCGCAAAATGAAAAAAAATTATGAAACCGGATCTACAAACCACTAAACAGTATATATTTATCTTCAAACTAAAGATCAATTCATCTGAAAACTAATATACATGTCTTAACATATTTGACATTAACTTAAAAATAAAGAAAATAAATTAAAATGAAAATATACCCGCCCTTCCAAAGGGCGGGTCAGTATCTAGTCTATACACTTAAATCAGATGACTGTTTATGAATTTGTTCCTGAAATTTCTAATTAATTACAAAAATTATCTATACTTTTTTCCATCATTATTTACAACCAATCAAAAATCATTATTTTGCAATTACATTAAAGAGTATTTAATATATTTAATATAGTTTAGTTCTTAGCTTTTTTAAAAATTTTGTTTCTTAAATGTTTGCATCATATCTTTCCAAAAAATCTTTCACATTCTTAATTATTTAAAATCATTTATTAAATGAAACCTCAAAATAAAATCAAGTTGAAATAACAAATGATTAATCAACAAAATCATAATACGGATCTGAATTATCTCAACTCTTTAAAAAATAGTTTCATTTAAAATAAAAACTAAATCACATAAAATAAATTTAATAAAATTGTAGAAATTTTTTTGAAACGCACAAATGAATTTTTCAATACAAGAATGTTGAAGATATAAAATATTTTATTTAAATTAAAAATAATCAGTGTAAAATAAATTTAACTTCGGTTTAAATAAATAAAATCATATTACGGGTTATAAAATCATATTACGGGTTAGAATTATTTAAAATCTTCTAAAATTTAGTCATATTAAAAATAACAAAAAATAAGTCATAAGTAAATTTAAGATAAATTTAATAAAAAATTAAAATAAATAATTTATCAAAAATCATAATTTTTATTACATAAAATAAAATTTCAACAAAAAATATACCCGCCCTTTTTAAGGGTGGGTCAAAATCTAGTTATACCAAAAAGCGCGGATCAAAATCTAGTTATACCCTTAAAATCAAACACAAAACCAACTTTGGCTTCAGACTTCTCTAGTCGACGTATCGCCCCGCCGCGAATTTTCGGCTAAGGTAACATCTATTTCCTTTCATTCTCTCTCCCTAGTTCTTGCATATTTTGTTGGTTCTCTGCCTCGGAAAACAGAAAGCATCAAACTTTTGGGTTAGTCTGATAAGTTGATATCTCTCTGGAACTTTAGTGGTGAGGGGGAATATAAACAAAAGAATGGAGTACGTAAACCCTGAAGGTCTTAGACTAGATGGTCGCCGATTCAATGAGGTATATAATATTGTCTCTTTGTTTGTCATCAGCCAATCTCTCTGTAATAAGCTTGATGCTGGTTTTGTAATAGATGAGGCAAATCGTAGCTCAAGTAGGAGTGGTTTCCAGGGCTGACGGGTAAACCACATATCTCACGTCTTAATTTGGCACTTACATATGAATAAAGACTCAAAAACTTTTTTTCTTCTTTTCTCTTAGCTCTGCTATTTTCGAGATGGGTAATACCGAAGTAATTGCAGTTGTTTATGGCCCTAGAGAGGTATTCTCTTAAGATTGGTGATGATGCTGCTTTTATTTGTCTGTGTTTTAATTATTTGTTATCTCTCTACTCGTCGTTCAGATTCAGAACAAGAGCCAACAAAAGAATGGTCATGCATTGGTATGTATGTATGTTTTCACCCTTTTTTCTCTTGTATATATGTTCTCACCTGTTTGTGTGTGTATTTGAAATGATTATGGATTCTTTTATCTAATTGTAGGTGCTTTGTGAGTATAGCATGGCTCATTTTAGTACCGGTGATCGTCGAAGACAGAAAAACGACAGGTTTACACTCTTACAGTCTATATCTCTATAAGAAGAGACTCCAACTTGTTCTTGCAAGTAATCATTAAAAAAAAAATTTGAATTGTTGTGTATTTATTGTAAATGGTCAGGAGATCAACAGAGTTATCTCTTGTCATCCGTCAGACAATGGAAGCTTCCATATTAACCCAACTCTTGCCTCATTCTCAGGTATTTCCCCCTTCTTTTTACTTTCCCTTTGAAATTTAGAAATCAGAATATTCTGAGTTTTAGATTGTTTCCTTCTATAATGCAGATTGACATCTTCCTTCAGGTTCTACAAGCTGATGGAGGTAGCTGTTTTTAATTATGAACCTCCTCTTTAATCTTTAATTTATGGATTATTTTATTAATGTTATGTAGTATGTTGTGGTAATCAGGAACAAGATCAGCTTGTATCAATGCTGCAACTCTAGCTCTTGCAGACGCCGGAATACCAATGCGTGATCTCGCTGTTTCCTGCAGTGCTGGATACTTGAACACTACTCCTTGATCTTAACTATGTCGAAGATAGCGCTGGTGGAGCTGATGTAACCGTCGGCATTCTACCTAAATTAGACAAAGTGACACTCCTTCAGGTTTCATCTTCTCTCTCTCTCTCTCTCTCTCTCTCTCTCTCTCTCTCTCTCTCTCTCTCTCTCTCTCTCTCTCTCTCTCTACACAATCAACTTTTTTTTTTAAATGTATTGGTTGAAAATGTGTAGATGGATGCAAAGTTACCGATGGAAACATTTGAAACGGTGTTTGCCTTGGCTTCTCAAGGTTGCAAGGCGATTGCTGAGAGAGTACGCGAGGTAAAGCTTTTTGTTTCCACCATTGAAGAGCATTCTTTGTTTTCTAAAATCTCTGGTTCTGCTTTTTGAAGGTACTTCAAGAAAACACCAAACAGCTAGTGTATCGTCGTGCTGCGTAGACTACAGAGCTAGAGAAAAAAAGAAAAAAAAAAACTAAAATGTCTCGAGATTTTTTGTCAATGACTTTTGTTAAATGCTGCTGCTAATTTTCCCAAACTCAAAACTAGTAATGCAGAGTCGTGCTGTTTTTGGTTAATATGTGAATTTAAAATCAAACCAAATTATATTATCTCAACTAAATATACTGACAACATTAAAATTTAAGATAATTAACTATATAACCTACCCAACTATCTATAGCCTTAGAGCATCATTAACCCAACCACTCTAATGAGGGTGCTTAATGATTTTTTAACAATAAATGAGTGTTAAGCAACTATATTAAGCAATTTCTAATTTAATGTCCTCCAATGGTAGTTGCTTATTTAGGGGTGCTTAAAAAAAAATTAAACATTGATTTATTTAAGATAAAATTTACTTATTATATGAAACATATTAAAAGATAACAATTAAAACATAGATTGAAATAAAAACATAAAAAATACATTAGTAAATAAACGAGAATAATTTGAAATCTGGTCCCGAGATCAGTTGTTGTCTCCTTCATGTCCAAATTTATGCCATATATGTTGAACCAAATCATCTTTCAGTTGTTGATGCATTTGTATATCACGAATTGTAGTTTCAGTAGGAATCATATCGGGGATCATTGAATCTGTATTTGTAGAAAAGTTGAGATCGACATGTGAACCTTCTCCATCTTGGAACCCTGAAATATCATACCGAATGTATCCACCTCGTTCGTTTACCCACACCACATCATCTCGTTCATTTTCTACTATCATATTATGGAGTATGATACATGCTTTCATAATCTTCCCAACCTTAACTTTATCCCAAAAAAGTGCTGGATTTTTAACAATGGCAAAACGAGCTTGCAGGACTCCAAAAGCACGCTCGACATCTTTTCGGACAGCTTCTTGACGTTGAGCAAATAAAACTGCTTGCGGACTTTGTGGTAGTGGAATAGATTGGATAAAAGTTGCCCATTTCGGGTAAATACCATCGGTGAGATAGTAAGTTAAATGATACTCTCTTCCATTAACGGAGTAAGTGACTTGCGGAACTTGACCGTGTATTAAGTCATCAAAAACAGGTGAACGATCAAGAACATTGATATCATTAAAGGTACCTGGAGATCCAAAAAATGCATGCCATATCCAGAGATCATATGAAGCAACTGCCTCTAAAACGATTGTTGGTTTATCCGAACCTCGAGAATATTGCCCTTTCCAAGTGGTGGGACAATTCTTCCACTCCCAATGCATACAGTCGATGCTTCCTATCATCCCGGGAAATCCACGATGCTCTCCAATATAAAGTAGGCGTTGAAGATCAGCTTCTGTTGGTCTTCTTAGATACTCATCGCCGAACAATTGAATTATTCCTTCAACAAAATTCTCCAAACATGACCGACTTGTACTTTCAGCGAGGCGGAGGTATTCGTCGACAGTATCAGCAGCACTACCATATGCCAAGAGACGAATGGCTGCTGTACACTTTTGTAGTGGAGAGAGACTAAGCCTTCCGAGAGCATCTCTCTTTTGTCGAAAGAATTCAAATTCATTGGAGAGTCGATCAACGATATGCATGAACAATGGTTTGTTCATTCTAAAACGTCGTCGGAATAGATGACCTCGGTATGTTGGAGTTTCGCTGAAATAATCATTCCACAAGCGTAGATCGCCTTCTTCACGATTTCTTTCAATATATTCTCTCTTTTTTTCTTCTGTTGGTTTTTTTACCTTCATTACCATTATTAATGGCGACATTTTCGAGAGCTTGATCGAAATATTGATCGAAACGTTGATCAAAACGTTGATCAAAACGTTGATCAAAATATTGATCAAAACGTTGATCAAAACTTTCATCCGTTACTTTTTCTATATTGTTATTAGAAGAAGATGCCATATAAGTGGACAAATAGTTGGAAGAGAGAAATAGTTGGAAGAGAGAAAGAGTTGTGGATTTTAGAAGAGAAAAATAGTTGGAAGAGATACACTAAGATAAAGAGTTATGAATTTTAGAAGAGAGATAAATTATGAATTTGGTTTCAATTCTTATGCAAAGTTATATAGACAATCCTGTGAGTACAAATAATAGACTCGTGAAAGACTCGTGACACATACAAGATACAGAAATACAAAAGACTCGTGACAAATAATAGACCCGTGACACATACAGAAATACAAAAGACCCCTGACACAACAGACCTGTGACACAAAAACACAACAGACCCCTGACACAACAGACCCGTGACACAAAGATACAACATTGCTCCCTTTGCTCCAATTTACTTAACATGTCCGAGTAGACACAAGCATTTGCTCCCATTGCTCCTGAAAGTAACAAGAATATGAAACATAAGAACAATAATTTGAAACAGAAGAACAATAATATGAAACAGAAGAGCATTCTCATTACTTAAAAACATAGCAAGTACATTAATATGAAACAAAAAACATTCAAAAACATGAAACATCTAGCAAACAAGAACATGAAACAAGAACATGAAACATCTAGCAAACAAGAACATGAAACAGCAACGAGACTAGCATGAAACAAATAACAAGTGGAGAACTGACTAAGTTCAGAACAACTCAGCAATGAGCTTCTTCTTTAGTGTTTCTTCATAGTCAGCAAGTGGCTCTGTTTTAGCCAGTAGACGGTCAAGTAGACCTATCTTAGCTTGCTTTTCTTTCCTACACCAATCCTCTTCTTTAACCTGCCACATCCGCTGAAAGCCCTCTACCTCCTTGTCCTCTTCCATTGGCTTTTTACCGCGGCGCTTGGCAGCCTTAACACCAGGGGGCCGCTCCATTACATCAACCGATTGACCACTCACATTGTCAGTTGCGTGAGATGTTGAGGAGTCAACATCGTCCTCACCTTTTCTCTTTTTACAGGTTTTGTCCGTAGATATAAGACACCACTTCTGGTCATAGCGAAGCTCCTTCCAGGCGTGTTCCATAGTGAACTTTTTGTTATATTTGTTGAAGTAGATAACGTGAGCTTCTTTGAGAATATCATTGTCATTTTGGCCTGAAGTTTTGGCTCTTGTTGCGGCTTCATATGCTCCGCAGAACTTGCAGACTTGATCATTGATCTTGTGCCACCGATTCTTGCAGTGCAATTGCTCTCTTTTTTCAATGCCTGCAAGCTTCGGACTAGCAGCCATGTAGTCTGCTATTCTCTTCCAGAAGGTCCCACACTTCTGTTCGTTCGCAACGATAGGATCTTTGCTGGTGTTTAACCAAGCGCTGATGAGGACCACATCATCTGTTGCTGTCCAAACCCTCCGTTCTTTACGTTGCGGTGGATTGGCTTGCTCGAAGTTTGCATCTTGTGTGGCTTGCGTGCCAAATAAAGGAATGGGGGAAGATTGTAAACCTATGCCACTAACGAAATTTAAATTCAAAAATGGATTGGAATCCATTTCTGAATATGTCTGAGGTAATAGAAAAGAGAGATGGAAAAGAGAGATGGAAGATAAGAGAGATGGAAGAAGACGAGTTTAATAGAGGATAAGAGAGATGCATTCATCACTCACACAACCAAATGGAGTTGACATTTATCTAACTCATTAACCACAAAGATATTGAAAAAATGTTAATCACAGAGTACAAGTAAGAAGATCAATTACGGTTTCTAGCTAACCATCACTTCTATTTATCACACAACCCTATTCTACTGCTAACAAAACATTAATTACACTTCAGCACCCATTCATCACACAACCATAATCTAGTTCACTAAGAAAAAACATTAACTCTCTATCTCAACCAAAAGCTTTCAATGACTAACTCAACCTAAAGCTTTCAATGAATTCATTAAAAGAAGACATTTACCTGTCTCGCGAAGACCAAATGTACTCCTCTGCTTTGAATGAGCTTCCTTCGGCTTCTACCCTCCATCCTCGCATGTTAAGACACAGTCACACAAACACACAGAAACTAGTTAATGTTTCAAACAAACAAATAAAAACAGAAGCTTTACCACTTAATATATTTTCAAATAAAAACACTCAATATATTAAAGGTTTTCGGATCACAACTGATGATTACACAAACTATAGATGAGATGATTAAAGAAAAAAAATGCTTGTTTACAAAGAGATATACATTTAGAAACTAAGCGCAACTTCTACAAAGAAGAAAAAATGCTTGTTTTACCAGAAACCTCAGCACAGTATCTAAGGCCAAATACATAATGCATAATCTCTTGACACATTATCTGTAACAATATTATTAACACCAAAATCAACATACCTTGAGAGCATTTTTAACTTGAGTAGACTCAGGAATCAACCTAAACGCCACACCATTAACTTTTAACTGGAACACCTGCAACAACAACAAACAAAAAAATCAGAACAGCAAGAAACACAACACTACTAAGTATATGACTAAAACAAACTCCCTTTTCACCTTACTAAAGAGCAAGAGCAACAACTTTGCAACGCCTCCGCATCTTCCTCCTTACTGAACAACATAACCCAGAGACTTCCCATAATCTTCATCTGGTTGAACAACGCCTCCGCATCTTCATCTGGTTGAGTAAACGTGTTAGTCGAAGCAACGGGAACACCCGCCAACCTCTCCTCATCATCGGACAGTCCCGGACCACTGCTTCGACGAACCGGAGCCGCCACCGAGAGAGAGAGAGCTCCGTCGCCACCAATACACCTAATCAACATATAACAAACATAAAACAGCCGATCAGAACAATAGGATTCATAATCTAAACACATGCAAATCGAAGATCACAAGAAACCCTTACCTGGAGATTTGAGGAGAGCCAGCGTCGCGAGAGGTCCGTCGCCTTCTAGGAGAACCACCATCCAGATCGTCGACGCGGAGCCACCGAGGGAGAAGTCACCGACGATAGCAGAGCCACCGAGACGAATCGCCTTTTCGTCGGGAGCTTGGCTTCGAGAGGAGAGAGAGAGAGACAAAACCAAGTTTGTTTTGGTTTCAAGCGTAACCGAAGCTCCTACCTCTCTTTTCTTGACACGTGCACAATAAGCAGCGTGGTTTCACGGGCTTAATTAAGCGCCGTGTTTTCTCCTTTTCTATTTTTTTTTTTTATAATTAAATTTAACCCTAAGCAATGCACTAACCACGGGCGTTAATGATGCTCTTATACTCCTTCCGTTTCGATTTAATTGTCGTTATAGGAAAAAAATTTCGTTTCAAAATAAGTGTCGTTTTAAAGTTTCAATGCAAAATTTATTGAAAAGATTTTCTATTTTATTTTTCTATAAGTTGAAATGTGGTTAGATATATAGGTAATTGTGTTTTTATCTTAGAAATATAAAAAATTATATGTTTTCTTAATCCTTGTGCATAAACCTAGAACGACAATTAAAATGAAATGGAGGGAGTATATTTTACTTTAAAATGAATAGAAAAAAATACAAGTAACAATTAAATTAAAAAAACATGATTCTATTACACTATTATCAAAACTGAAAAACTATCTTATAATAATTATATTAAGTTTGAAAATAATGATTTAAAATTAGTGAATAAAGTCTTCTAAAGTTCTTTTATATTTGTTTTTATGATAAACATGAATAAGTTGATGATTTAGTAATCAAATGATAATTAGTTTATGTTTTTTAAAAAAATGTTTTTGTCACTACATCATCAAACAGCTTAACATGCACAGGAAACTGAAACAAAACGATGTCTCTGCTCTCTTCCAATCTTGCAGTATTAAAAAAAACAAACTGCAATGGAGTAAGCATAATATTCTTTTTAAGGATTGGATTCTAAAAGAGGTAAGAATCAGAATCCTTTGCTCTGTAGTTCAAGGCTTCAAGCTGATCAAAGCAGAAACTAGACTTGCCCGCGGTTAACACAAGTTTGCCGGTCCATTCTTTTCCTGGCTTCAAAGTGATTGGTCTCTCAATTGCTGCACCATCCACACAAATCATGCTTTTATACTCATCGTCCCCAAAATCAGCCATGGTTTTAGATTTCTTCTCCCATGGATTCCACACCACTGCATCATCACCATCAATAACTCAGGTAAGAAGAGACTAGTAATCAGCAAACTTAAGTGTTGTCTGAATCTTTAATTACCTGTATCTGGAAGACCTTCCTTTCGTATGACATATGTTCTTTTCCTTTCATGGTCAAGAACAGCTACCACTTTGGGGGATCTAAGGTAAGTCCGGTCCATCTGAAACCAAAATAAACATTCTGATATGAGTTAACCAAAATATAGCTTTGTTTGTTACTTCACTAGCCATGTTTGCATGAGTCCTCAAACCTCAGATTCAAAGGTTAATGCGTCGCCTTGTTCTGTCAAAAGCTTCCTTTTGCTTAGGTTGTCCAAGTAGTCCAATGTCTCTAACCCTTCAACCCTCACTTCACTGTTAACCCAAAAAACAAGTGAACACTTTAGTTTTCACCAACACACACAGAATGATTTACTGATGATGCTTACCTTATATCTGAGACAGCGAGGTAAGTATGATACGCGAATAAGAAGCGAAAGGGCTTGCCATTAATGTTTCTAACGCGAGAAATCAACGTCAAGTCTCCATCTAAGGCAAGTGAGACTCGAAGACGGAGCTCAAAACTGCGAAGGGAAACACACACACATACATTAGAATCTATAAAGAGAAAGAACATAAAAGGCAAGTGGTGATGATGGATTTTTAACCTGTAAGGCCATTGCTTCAAGTCCTCTTCTGATGGTTTCAGAAGAAGATCAACAAATGATTTTCCTAAGGACTCCTTTGAGTTAAAAGGAGGTGGATTTTCATCAATAACCCATATTTTGTTCCTTGCAAACCCATGTTGGTCCAGTAATCCACAATCTCCAAACTTTCAAACACACACACAAACAATTCAATTACAAATGTTCAAAACATAAAGATTCATGTGAGAGAACAATAACTAAAGACACTTAAAGTTACCTGAGGATAGCAAATCTGAATACCTCCACGCATTGATTTTGGGTGTTTGAATGTAGCCTAAACAATATCACATTGTTAAAAAAAAAATTCAGATCTTTATGCTTCTTTCTTTTGTTGTTCTACAATTACATTACCTTGTTGCTAGTGAAAAGGAGCTCTTCTCCTTGGGCATTCCTCCATGAAACCACTTGTCCTCCATGTAAACTAATCTGCAAAAAAATCAAACATTGATATTAAAAAAAAGACCTCCAGTTTGAGAGAGAGATCAGATATAAGAAAAAAAAGGGTTGAAACCTTGGCAGAAGCGCCATGAGGGTTTCTGAGAAGGACTTGGTCAATGCCATTCCAATCTTTGGTTATCTTAATAGCTGCTTTATGATCCCACACTGCTGCGTAATGACCCATTCTTTCAACTTCTCTCTCTCTCTCGCACAGAAAAGTTTCAAACTTTACTTGTTCTTGTTCTAAATTTTTGAAAATCTCGAGAACTTCCCGACAAAGTTGTCTCTCTGTCTCTCGTCTTCACAGCCCAAAGAAAAGACCAAAAGAGCAAGACGACAAAATAGCTTCTTGTTTTCTTTTTTTATCTCAAAAAAAATCTGATGACCACGATCTCTTATTATTATTATTAGATCTGCAAAATCTTAAATACTCTTTTGTTGCTTAAAAGTACTCTCCTCTCTCAAATGAATCGAGTCAGCAAAGATAAAAGGACACAGAAGGACCAACACCTGGCGATACAATGAAGCAAAACACCTTAATCTTGGATTCTTATTTTGATTAATTATTACTAGTTAATTATCACCATTACTCTCTTTTATAATATATAGATTTATGGTATAATATAATGAAAATACAGGTTTAGCAAAAAAAAAATACAGGTTTAGCTTTGTATGGTAATAAAACGAAGCAACAAAAGAAAAAAAAAACAAGTTTGGAGATCTGATAAAATCCAACAGAAGAATAAAACGCCAAGAACAGAGTAAACAGTTTGATAAACTTGAGAGATTAGTAAGGAAGAGTAGAGAGAGGGATCTAATGGATGGATTTTTATAGGAGGTTTTTAGAAGGAGGTTACGTGCATTGCTTCAGATAGACATGGCGGAAACACAACTGAACTTTCTTCCTGTTAATATAGGGAAAGACACTTTTTTTAAATAAACCTATTATAGTATTATTTAATACCCTTTATGTGTTTTGATAATGTCCAGCCTGTCTTTGATTAAATAAAGTGATACATATTATAATTTTGAGGTTTAGAGGAGAAGAATGATAGTAATACCTTAATTAGTGGACTAGATCCTTGGTGCAGGCACGAGGATTGTTTTAAAAAAAAAACTATTGATATTTCTCTAATCTGTACTGTTGATTTATTTCTATATTATTTTATTTTGTTATGAGCTATTTTTTAACAAAATTGCAACACAGAATCATTTTAATATGCATATTTTCGTTTAAAAATGTAACAAAATGTAACATCAAGACTCCATGTATCCTGTTTACAAAAAAAAAAACTCCATGTATCCTCTCTCTCTGTCTCACGACTGTTCTATTAAATAAAAAAATGATTGAGTACACTAGAATACTAGATGACACCGTACCACGTGTACGGTATTCCAACCAACGGTCAGTTTCTTCTCTTTGAAATCATTTGAAAATTTAATTGTGGGGAGAATTTAAAAAGACCAACTCGACCTAAAAACCGCATGGCTCAATTCGAGAGAGATGTCTATTTCAATCCGAGTAGATAGTTAACTTACTCTTTATCTATGGTATGACCTAGTTCTGTTAAATGACTAATCTATGTGTTTCATAGATTGGACAATGATGAGCCAGCATCCTCCTCCTCCACGGCTCTGTAAGGGTTAGGTCTACCTCTTACCAACGCTGTCTTCCTTATATAGCCAGTTATGAAGACTTAAGACGCAGATTGCATAGAACATATAGTTCATGATACAATCTAACGCTAAGAACTTCATTGGAAATTTCATTTTAATAAACCAAAGCCAAGAAGAGTAAAACATAAACAGATAGATAAACCAAATCCAAACGCATTTACATCATTCTTAAATGTCGCTGATTTAGAAAAAGTTTTATAATAAAAGATACTATAAACTTTAAAAGAAAAAGAAAAAAAGTTTGGTTAAGAGAGAAGAGATGTATAAAATAAAGTCTGGCATGCATGAAGGAGGAGGAAGGTCAGTGATGATGATCTGTAGAACTTCTGATGGTAAGCTCAACTTTGAGACGGAGAACGCCATCGATGAAGTAAGGACTATCCTCTGCAACGAAAGACGACCATGAAATCCCAAACAAGTTCCTGTACCCAACTGCTTTTCCTCCAGTGAACGTGTAGTTCCCTTTGGACTTGCTTATGAACAGCTCAGACGGCTTTGACATGGCCGAGAACTCATAGTCCACTCCAAAACTCACCGTCCCTTTCTCCTGCATCCCTAGGAACAGCCCGAGACAATGGAACGAGCTCTGCTGGTCCAGGTTGCAATGCGCCGAGAGGAAGAACCCGCGACCGGCGAAGTGAAAGGCCTGAGAATAGACTCTCCCCGAAGGGAACATTCCTCTGCAGTCTCCTCTTTTCAGGTCTAGGTAGACCACGCACTGCGTCTCAGGGATCTGGAACTGGAGTACTTTGACCGGTCTGTATTTGTAAGCCCTCTCTACGAGGCGGCGGTGCACTGAGGCTGATTCTTCCGCGGCTAAGCTGCGTTGCATGTACGGGGCTTCCGCCTTGAAGAAAAGCGCTTCGTGAACGAGCTTTGATACTACCTCGTGCTCGAAGTCGATGCATGCCAGTACCTTCTTCAGCTTACGGCATGTCATGAAAGGGAAGCGGATGGAAGGTGCGAGGCGTGCCCCGAGAATCTCTCTTCGCTCCTCCAACGAAGGGTACTTCGCTCTTGCCCATTTCAAGACTAGATCGTAAACTGCATCCTCTGATGTAACTTGGAGTTCGTCGCTTGATATAACCGCCTCGATTCCCGCCAAGGGCAGAGACATCAACTCCTCTTGAAACCTGTAAAAAAAGATGGCAACCAACCAACGGTGAGAACCGACTCACCCCACTACAAACAGTTATATATCGTCAGTCTTACTTGGTAATATCCTTGTAGTGAGAAGCAAGGAAGAGTTTTGCAGCATCGGTTAAAGGCTGAACAGATGCAGCCATCAGAACAGTAGAGGGAAGGTCGAGGTAAAGCAGGGCATACTCGGGAGTCATATGCATTTTGCGGAGAAGTCTAGAGCAGTGCCTCATGCAAGAGGCAACTTGGAACTTATCAGCAGTCATTAGCACATCCAACAATGCAGGTGGTGTGGTGACAGACACCGCATTGGTATACATAAAGTTCAAAAGCTCCATCAAAGCAGTTTCCTCTGTCATATACACAAAGTAAGGTATGTAATATAAATCAAATCCATCTATATTATGTCGAACTAATACACAACAAATCAACAAATGTAATCCATCTGAGCCTAGTCACATTCAGAAATGTTGAAATGAATACTAAGCTAATAGCTTCTGTTGAAATGGTTTACCTGATGCATTAATTACAAGAGTGGCCTCCCTTTGCACAGATTCCATCATTCCATTAGAGAACAACTAATAAAACAGTTTCAGAAAAGAAACAAAAGTGAGACACACACACACACAAAGGGCAATCAAAACACACACAAAACATCAAAAAAGAAGCATTTACCTTGTAAAAGAAAGGGCTTTTGGCAGCTAAGATAGGAGAACTAATATGAAGTTCTCTAACCCTTTTCGCAACCTGGGGGTCGGAGGACTCCAACTCCCAGGTTGGCGCACTAGTTGCATCATCCTCATCACCTTAAAAAAAATTCAAAAGCCCAATAAGAGCTCTTATGGATCCAACAACGAGACGATCAAAAAAGAGGATGCTTTAGTAAATACTACCTGATGAAGCCTCTTCAATCATAGCCTCGCCTTCAACCATATCAGTCAAAACCTGCTCCTCAGCAGCACCCTCCACAACGTCTGAAATGGTAAATGAAAAAAAAACACACAAAAGTTTAAAACCTATAAAACAAAACCTTAAACCCATTCTATATTATTCCATAACAGACCTAAAGCTAATAATGCCTTTCCTTCTTAAAAAAAGAGAGAGAGAAGAAATGTTACCAGGTTCATTCTTGATAGTATCATCTCTTCTCCTCTTGCGATGACGAGCCCAATCAGCGATACTCCCACCACACCCTCCAGCGTGGGAGGAGGATCCTCTTTCCATGATCACGATCCTAAGCAACCTATCGGAGAAGTTGCTGTCGTTGAAAGCGAATCCGAAGTCTGCTTCTTCTTCTTCATCGGAGGAGGAGTCGTGATGGGGGGTGTCATCAAGTAGGTCCATCTGGTCCTCGAGGGGCTCGAACATGTCAAACACATTGCCTCGACGTACAGGTAGGTTCATGGGAATCAGTGAAAGGGTTAAACTTTGATGGTCGTTAGTTAGTTAATTTCGAAAACTAGAGAGAGATGAGAGGAAAGGATTTTCTTATATAGGTGTCTGATAAACGGTTCGGTTGGTGAACCAATTTCCGGTTTACTTTAGTTAATTAAATATTTTCTGTATATTTGGTCAAATAGCTTTGGATTTCTTTCTATCAATCTTTGATGCATGTTTGACCAAAAAAAGGATCTTTGGATTTGTTTCTGATAAATCAATAAATGGAACATTTGTCTTTTTCTTGAATGCTTCTTAATTACATCACATTAGATATATAATAACCGGTTCGGTTTATAAACCAATTTTCGGTTTACAAACCAATTTTCGGTTTACTTTAGATTATTAAATATTTGATGTATATTTGGTCAAAAAAATGGATTTCTTTCTATCTTTCTTTGATGCATGTTTGACCAAAAAGAGGAGCTTTGGATTTGTTTATGAGAAAAACATTAAATGGAACATTTGTCTTTTAACTCTCTTCATATTAATATATTCTTGAATAATTCTTAATTACATCACCTTAGCTATCTAATAACCGCTTCGGTTTATAAACCAATTTCAATTTTCGGTTTACTCTAGATTATTAAATATTTACTGTATATTTGGTCAAAGAACTTTGGATTTGTTTCTATTTATCTATCAATGTATTTTTGACCCAAAAAGCTTTAAAAAATTAAATGGCACATTTATGTTTTTTGTCTTTTAATTCTCTTCGTATTAATGTATTTTGAATGCTTCTTAGTTACACGACTTTAGCTAACTAATAACCGATTCGGTTTATGAACCAATTTTTGGTTTACTTTAGATACTAAAAATTTGTTGTATATTTGGTCAAAGAGCTTTAGATTTGTTTCTGAGAAAACATTAAATGGCGCATTAATTTTAATTGTATTAAACTTTGATCGTATTAATGTATTCTTAAATGTTTTTTAATTAGTGTTTAAGTTTCCTAACGTTATTAATTAGATCACCTAATAACCGGTTCAGTTTATGAACCGAATTCCGGTTTTCTTTATATACTAAATTCTTTGATGTATATTCAGTCAAAAGAGTTTTGGATTTGTTTCTCACAAAACAAAATTGTATATTCATTTTTTTTGTCTTTACCTCTTTTAGTATTAATGTATTCTTGAATGCATCTTAATTACATTAAGACCAAAGTGTTAAGTTTACTAATGTTGTTAACTAGATCACCTTAGCTTTCTAATAGCCGGTTCGGTTTATGAACTAATTTCTGATTTTTTATTTGGATATTACAGTAAATTCTTGTTGTATACTCCCTCTGTTTTTTAAAGATAGATGTTTTAGAAAAATAAATTGTTTCACAAAGATGTATTTTTTATGTTTCCTATACAAAATTGCAAATTTCAATAAAATTGATTGAATTTATTGAAAGACTATTGGTTAAAATGCATTGAAATTTGATAATTTCTAAAAATGATGTATAGTTAATGTGCTTTCTTAATATGTGTGAAAACACCAAAACATACATCTTTGAAAAACAGAGGGAGTATTTGGTCAAAGAACTTTGGATTTGTTTCTATCCCTAGACGCAGCCTTCGATCTCTCTCGTCTCAGCCTCTCCTCTCAGCCTTTCTCCAAGCCTTTCTCCACCGACGCAGCTGTTCTCATTAAAAGTGTCTTACTTGGGTGATAAGCAAATCTTGTACTCGCTGAATCAGAAAGCATTGATTAACGTGTGAATGAAACTAAATAGAATACCACAACCCTCTTATTATAATGTTCTACATATGCTATTTTTCCTTTTGCCACCTTGAAAGAAGAAAATCTCTTGCAGTGGCAGATCCAGAACAGTTTTAATTGGGGGCACAATACTAAAGATTAAGACTGGACAAAAAAAACAGAATTCTAAGAACTGAACTGAATATGATCCAAAAAACTAGTAGCGCATCCAAATCAAAATTGATTAAATATCTGAACAGGTTCAAAATTTTGGTATCTAAAGAACCGAAACCGAATCCGACCAAACCAAAATATTTTAGGTACCCAAATGTATCCGAAATAGATTTATATACTTAAATATATTAATTATTTTTAAATTTAATGTATACTAAAAATACATCCAAAATATATAAGATACTTTTAAGTTATCAAATTACTTGAAAATATATATAAAAAGTCAAAAGTAAACGTTTAAAATAGCTAAAGCATAATCAAAACACTAAAAATATTTCAGATATCTATTTATTCTCTATCCAAATATTCAAACCAAACTAATTTTTATGTTGCTTTTATGTATTTTAACATATGCTATTTAAATTTATATGTAATGTATTATTTTTTTATAGATTTTGAGAAATTTAAAATAAATAACGAATTTTAATGGTTATCTAAACCCGAACCAAACCTGTAAAGATCCGAACCGAACCCAAATCAAAATTTAGAAATACCAAAAATGAAAGTGAAATCTTTGACCCCGAAAATCCGAATAAGTCCGAATCAAAATGGATATCCGAACGCCAATCCCTACTAAATAATGTTATGCCAATCCCTACTAAAAATGTTATGATCTGAGGACACTTTATCTGTTTATTCACTAAAACAATAACAATTTAATCACATAAGTATAAATTTTTCCAAAAAAAAAGAGTAGGGGGCACGTGCCTCCGTACTTTTAAACCTACATCCGCTCCTGGTCTCTTGGTGTAATAGGTTTTGGTCCATCTGCTTCATTGTATTTATTGTATATACATTAATTATTTTTTCTGTATATAAAATATATTTTGTACGATTTAGATATGATTTTAGATATAATTTTATTAAATCTCATCAAAAGATATTAAGTTTTTTAAAAATATAACGCTAATTCTGTTGTGAATATAAACAAAAATATAATGGTTGATATATACATATAAATTATTAATTTATAATATTAATGAGATCATATATTTACATAAAATATATTTAAAATTATTATCTTACTATTTTATCAGTTTATATTATGTTTTGAAATGGTCTGATTTGAGATCAGATAAATTTACTAAATTTTTAGTGTTTATTAATTTATCGAATAATAGTTTATAAAATTCTATTGTAGTTGGATCCAAAAACTTATAGAGAAATGTTTTTATTCTCCATTAAAATTTATCAAACACTAATATATGTTATCATTTTGAATGGTTTATTTGTCAAATAACCTAAGAAATAAAATAAAAGTTAGATTTTAGTGAAAGAGAAATGAGAAAAGAGGAGGAGTTTTCCGTTGAATAGTGGATTTATGTTTTTAATGTATATAGAGGTAATTTCCTATCTTGAATCATCTCCATCAAAACCAAATTGTTTTTCTTAGTTTGATTTGGTATTTTAGGTCTCTACCGAGTTGATGGATCAGAGTTGTCTAATAAGTTTCTTTTGGGATATATATTAAGCAACAAAATAAATTAAAACCTTGATAAAAATTGCAATCTATTTTAATTTGTGATGTAATGTTTAGGTTTAAACCTTGTTGTACCTCTCTAATGATCATCAATCCAATATGAGAAAAAAATGTTTTTGCAGAATCCATACAAAATTTATTTATTGAGAGACGGTGTAATTTAAGCAGATTATTAAAGCTATTAAAAACTGAAATAAGTGAGCCTTAGAAAAGCTATAAAATACTACAACAAAACAGCTGTTCTCCATTACCTGTAAACCTAACACTGCCAAACCTGACAAATCACATCACCAAACTAGGTCCAGTTTCATCGAAGTACAAAACCAAAATCTTTAAGTAAATTTACATCTATCTATAATAGATAACACATTATTTAAAGAAGAATTTACATTTCAAGTAATTTTTTACTTTTATCCTGCAGGAACAGCAACAAGACAACCTCAAGTTTCAGACCATGAGATATTGTGGGGCCAAATGTTAACAGAGAGAAGAAAAACGAGGATTCCACTGATTAAAATTAAAAATATACTGGTCTTTTTTTTTGGTCACAAAAATATACTGGTCTCTTTTGATAAATCAATGATATAATCAAGTACCAAACCGTAAATAACAAAAAGCATTACTCGTATCCAATCTATCTTATTAAAACAGAAACATTCTGTTGGACTTAACATTTATTTTGTAAGTTTTTAAATTAAATACACTTTTATACTTTATAGTTAAACCTACATTAAATCATTAATATTCCTTTCTTTATACTATTATCCATGTTTCCAAACAATATACTTATTTCTTTATACTACTATCAATGTTTCCAAACAATATATTTTTTATACTACTATCAATGTTTCCAAACAATACAATAATTAATCTTAGTTATTTTATATCTATCATTTTCTCTTTAAAATTTTGTAGAAACGTCATAATTTCATAAATTGCAAAATAATAAACTTTAAAATTTGGATTATAAGATTACAAATTATGAACTATTATAATTTAAATCAAATTAGATTACATATCGGTCATCCAACAGTTCAATCGGTTAGTCTCGGATTTTAATGATATTTTTTTTAGTATGAATATTTTAAAAACCTAAATTGAATTGTCAGATCTCCGGATTAACCGGTATAATCACAATCGGGTTGAATTAAAAAACACTAAATTTAAATGCAAAAATATTCTAAATACACTCTTTAAAATTACCAAAATATTTGTTATATTATTAGTGAAATTTTTCATCGTAAAATATTCCGCGCTTCCAAGCGCGGGTCAAAATCTAGTAATAGCCTTAAGGAGCGATCTCAAGTCTTGGCTCAAAGCTAAACCCAGTGAAGAGCTGAAGAGGGAACTTCTTGGAGACAGGACACTTCTGAGACCACTTCCAACACTTCAACTTCATGTCAAAAGTCAAAAGCGCAGGAGAACCGTAGCTCTGAATGTAAACCATATCATCACTGCCACTACTAGCGAACACATCGTCCAACTCACCAAACCCTTGAAAGTATCTCTGAGGCATTCTCGCCATCTCTTGCCACTCTCTCCTTCCTCCTCCTTCTTTCAAACACCATATCCCAATCCCTTTGATGATGTCTGGCCTATCGTGTTTCCCTATCCCTCCAACGACCACAAGCCTCTCCTTGAGATTCATCAACCTCCCACAGGTTAAAGCACACGGCATTGGGACAAAACTCCTCATCAGTGATGACGTGGAAGAAGATGATAAGTTAGAAGCAATCAAGCCGTGGCGATGGTCAGAGCCTCCCGTAGAGTAAATCAAGAAGTAGAGAACGCTGTCGATGATCACACTCTCGTCTCCTCCTCTCCATCCGGTTAACACATCGGTTAAGGACGTTGTCCACGTCATAGTTTCGGAGCTGTAGAGATGAATAGAGAGCTCCCACTGGAAGAAGTTCCCAGGGACTTGCTTCGACTTCACCACCGAAACAGAGTAGCTCTGTTTCGCTCTGTTCATTGAAGTTGACAATGCCGTGTAGTCTGTAGCCCTGTGACCCGGCGGTTCGATGAGCCTCCTCCATTGCTTGGTGATAGGGTTGGAGACGTAGATCTTGTTTCTACAGTCGTTGTCCATGAAACAAACCAGTCCACAAGAGGAAGCAACAAACCAATTCGAAGTCTCGATGCAGGGGAGATCAAAGGTGTACCATTTCTTGATAACCGGGTCGTAAGCATAACCGGACGGATCATCGGTGCTGGTGAACATGAAGTACCAAGGTCTCTGAGAAACAGAGTTGTTGTTGTTGCTGTTGTTGTTGTTGGAGAAGTTCCATAAGAATCTTCGAGAAGATACGATCTCGTTCCATCTTTTGCAGACCGTGCCAGCTCTGAAGATGCTTGCAATAGGGAGAAAGGATAAGATTCTTTCAAGTAGATCGTCGGGGAGGAGAGAATCCATCGAGAAGGTTTGGCCTTTGGTCTTATCGTCGCTAGGCTCAGAGTATGATTCAGCTTCAGGGACGTATGTAGTAATGTAATTGTACGGATAGTGAGTCCAAGACGTTTCTGCTTCCATCCTCAAAAAAAAAACACTGAAAAAACAACACAAATAATAAAAAAAAAAAATCACAGATAATCCATTTAACAACATAGACCTCTTCAAGACATAACCAAAAAAAAAAAACATAACGTTTTTGAACCAGATTTGTCATTAGACTAATATTGCAATGGATTTTCTTTCAGAAAGAAACCAAAAAGGAGAAAGCTTGTGTCATGCTTTCAAGGTCAAAGATTAAAACTTGATGATGACAATTAATACAAAGGTTAGGTAAACAAAAAAAAAAGAATGTTGTCTTGACGCTTACATGAATCGAATATCTGGTAACACCATACATCATTAAATACCAAACCCCATCATCATCTATCAGTTTTTAATAGCAAGTAACAGATTCAATGAACCAATCAGAGTGAACCAAAAAAAAAAGAATCAATTTACAAAATTAAAAAAATAAACACAGAATAATAAGACAGTGAAACCAGACAGAAACCCATCTGGGATTTCATTACAAACCTTCAGTTTGGAGAACTGGTGGTGGGACTGTGAATCTTACAGAATTCTCGAGATTCAAACCGTAAAAGTATCCAACTTTTTTTTAGATTTGCGAGTGTGAATGCCGGTTTTGGTGGGTCTTGGTTTATTGAAAAGACCCGAAAGATTATATTTTCCTAAAAATGGAAGATGGAGATGAAATGGGTTTGTCGGGATTTCGGATTTGTCGAGAGTGGGAATGAGGACAAGGGTATCATCAAGGAGACAAGAGCCGAGGAAACAAGAATCTGGTTTAAAAAAAAGACAGAAAAAGAGAAGGAAGAAGAGACGTTTCGGGTTCGATTGTAAGTATGAAATGATACAGAAAGTGAAGAGGAAGGAGGAGGACAAAAGAGAGAGAGATGAAACGCGAGGAAGAGAGAAGAAGAAGAAGACGTTTGCTCTTTGCTGTTTTCTCTTCTTTCTATTTTCTTTTTGCCATTTTATTATGGGGTTTAAATAAATAAAAAATAGTATGGAATACAGTGTAGGCGCGTTTCTGCGCGTGTTGTTTTGTATGTATAAAATTAAATACTATATGTAACTGTTCTATTTATTAATAAAAAAATATTTCATGGGAACTTACAAACAAACAAACAAATAATGAAAAATATCATAGCACCCATTATAATGCTGTCTTACTCATCAACCTGTATTTTTCTGTTTAAATAGTATTATATATAATATATATATATATAGAGTAGAAGTATATATTTAAATAACGTATTTACAGAGGAAATGTAGAAATAACAAAATCAATAATATAGTTTAGTTTGGTTGTAGTGTGAAATATCATTGTGATACGTTACTCTTGACTCTTAACCTAAACGTGATTGTTTTTAAATTTGATTATATGGCATCTAAATGGATTTTTATTTAGGTTGTGGTCTTTATTTCACCAAAAACAGTAAAAGTGCTGAAAAAATCGTGTGTTAATTTGGTATTTTACCTCTGCAGCCAGAAGGGTTAGCTGAAAATGACATACCACATGAGGTAAACCGTAACCTTATTTCTTTTGATTATTTTCTGAAAAAATAACAATAAACTAATAAAAAGTTTTATTATTTTTATTTCTTTTAGTAATTATACTTTGCTTTTCAAACACTGAAAGGTCTGTCTCTATATACTTTCCTTAGCCTAGACTTCCGCAGTTTCCAAGTGGCCAATGCCCTTTACCTAAAACACTCACTAGATCACTACGCAATAACAAAATCAAAATCAAACACCCATAAATAACTAATTAGTCTGTACATATTACTATTAATTAATATTTTCGTCGTGAAGCAAGAAAGCTAAATATATTTAAGTACAGCTTTAAAAATGGTGATGGATTCATATGCACTAACTACTTCTAACGTGTAAAGCTATATATCGATCTCAGCTCATACCATTTACTTTATTTCTTCTTTCGATCATATTCATATGCCCTTACCCTTTATGGTCGTGTCACCACTCCATTATTTTTATTCCATATAATAACATGTATATGCAATAAGTGGCTCATATGCTAATACTATATGACCACATTGCTGGTTATGATATGTCTTTTTACAAATCTTTGATCTTTTGAATATGTTTTCTTCGATCTCAATTCAACTGTCAATTGCTTATTTGGTAGTTCAATATGGAGCATAGGTTACTTTTCGATTCGTACGTAGCATCATAGAGTCTATCAAATAATAATAAATCTTCTATCCAGCTGAACCAATAATGCTTGCATGTCGCTTATTATATACTCTTACCAAATTAGAAAACATATAGCTGAAATGGTTGTTATTTTATGTAATAGTATAGTTTGAAATCACATTTTAAGGGGGAATGTGCAACTAAAGTTGATATGTGAATCATTATCACGTACCAAAACAAGAACTAGAATTACGAAGGCAAATATCCAGTGGTATATACCATTTCACTTTTGATGTATATAAATCCAAAACAAGGCAAAAAGAAAGAAGAATAGTAGTGATGCACTGTCTTTAATTATTGCTTTAGTTCTCCTTGCGAAGGTATTAAAGATTTCAAAATACTTTATGCACATGGACACCTGCTTTTTCAAAGAGTCGAAGTCAAAAAAAAAAATTTGTTAAACATCTAATAAAATCATAGAACAAAACAACAATATTTTTTTTTGTTAAAAAGAACAAGAACTGTGATGTGAAAACTGTTTAGAAGATCTAGCAAGATCAATATGCACTAATCAATTTGGCCCATTCGGTGGTTCATATAGAGATATACAAAATTAAAAAATGATAGATGAAGTCAAAAATAAAGATACAAGGACATAGTGGCAAATACTTTATGGACCGGCTTTGGTCTTTCTACCAAATTTAGTTTTGTGCACATTAAGTAACTTCTCACTTCTTATTATTTACATTATGAAGCAATCCCACTAACACATGCACACGCATAAATCTTTGTCTTATAACTGTTTTTTGTTCACTAAACTAGTTTTTAGATACTGTTTTCAGACTTCATACAGTTAGAGCTGGACAAAATAATTTTGATTTGCTTTGTTATATGTATCGAATCGAAAATCAGATATTGTAACTTTACAAAGCAAATCAAATACTACTATGCAACATTCTTAGAAAATAAAGCAATCATAAATATTAATATTTTTCAAAACGTATACCCAATCCGATTATATATATACAACATTCTTAGAAAATAAGCAAATCATAAATATTAATATTTTCAAAACGTATACCCAATCCGATTATATATATATATATATATATATATTAATATTTATGTAAATAATATATTTTATATAAGTTTACAATATTAATATTTATTAAATTTATTATATTAGTTATTAGAATTAAAAACAAATATTTTATTTTTGCAATACAATTTTGATTTTTTAATTTTTACGAATCAAATATCTAGTAGAAAATACAAAAAATTTCTGGATATCCGAAACACCAAATATCTAGAAATCTATAGATCAAATTGAATCAGATATCCGATACGTACATACAATACATACACATAGCTCAAAAGTGGTAACCGACCATTTCCATTTTACTTCTTCCTCAGAGCCGTCAAAATTTGACTGGTTCTGAATACATACGTTCAAGTGTGTCTACGTGATTATGTAAGAGTCTCAGGACTCTCAACTCAATTATCCTTCGCAAAGCTGGTTATACAGTTAAAAACAAATGAATAAGGTCTCGTAAGTTCGTAAGTTATGCTATATATGTAGAAAGTGGGCTAACTTTGTTGCTTTATCTATGTTAATGATTTTTCTTGGCAGCGCTGCACAACGAAAGTGGACCAAACTTAGAACTAGAAGTCACAATGATCATGATGATGCTTTCTTCTGCTCCACGTTTTGTTGTTCGCTTTTTGTTTTTACTGTTTATCTACCACGTTTCGACTTATATACCTATCTTACTCTATCTCTTTAGTTCTAGATAATGACTGATCCTATTCATTTGAAAAAAAAATGTCAGTAACATGAACGAAGTGACTCCTTTTGTCAACAATCGGTTATAATACTTTCTTTTACTCCGCCGCCTTATACCCAGCTCCTTCCTCACTTGTTCCGTTGTTCGGTGACAAATCTAACGTGGATTCCGCAAATTTAAGATTAGACCAAGGGATCAGTGGATTCTAATGTTTGTAATCATGAACTATTTCATCTGCTCTCCTCAGCCGAAACCTTTTCAAGGCCAATATTCGCTAAGATATTGGGCTTTAGGACCATTAGTGTTCAGAATCTTTTATATTAGTACGGGCTTGGGCCTTGACAAAGTAATGCAGTGCTAAGTCCATTATTTGAATATCAAAGAACACTAGTTTGCTTACCTAAAAAGTATGACAAAGC
The DNA here is from genome assembly GCF_000801105.2 of Raphanus sativus. Classification (NCBI taxonomy): domain Eukaryota; kingdom Viridiplantae; phylum Streptophyta; class Magnoliopsida; order Brassicales; family Brassicaceae; genus Raphanus; species Raphanus sativus. The sequence goes on along the minus strand of NC_079515.1, from coordinate 27,677,002 downwards.
AGAACAGCCCAGCGCGCCCACCATTTGATCTTTTAAGTATATTATCAGGGATAAATCAAATAACACCCACACACAGAACATTGAACAAAGCAAAACCACAAAAGTCACAATCCACGAGTATCAAAAAGAGCCATGTGAAAAGGACCATAACAAAACCTACACAAGAACAAAAAAACAAAAATTCAAATAACAGTGTAGTGAGAGTCCCATTCGAAAGAGTTATCTAAGCAAATTAAATCTCGATTCAATTCAATTCAATCTAACATCTCTTCCATAGTAACAAAACGAAATTTTCAAAATATTCAAAAGCAAAAAAAAAAAAAAAAAAAAACAGAACACATACTGATAATCAAACAAAAACAAAAAAAAAGCTATTTGTGTTGATTTTAACCATGGGTATTCAAAGCTTCCCAGACCAAGTTCTTAACAACAGGATTAGCCTTATCTCTAGCCTGATAAGCCGCTTTCTTCAAAGTCCTAACCGTCAGCTTATTCGCCTCCCACCACGACATAGTCCTATACGGAAGCTTATGCTTCTTGCAAAGCTCCTGAACCACGGGAGACACTCTCCGCAGGTTACAACGCGGCAGCCTGGGAAACAAATGATGCTCGAGCTGAAACTGCAACCCGCCGTAAAACCAATCCATGTACGGCACGCACGTGATATCCAGCGTCCCCGCCGCCTGCTTCTCGAACCAGTCGTGCCCCGTTGGCGGTCCACGTAGACATCCGCGGCGAAATGGTTAAGCGTGAACTGTATATGCTGAAGCGCGGTTACGGCGAAGCTGGTGAACACGAATAAAAATCTCTCCTGCCACGTCGGTAAGCAGGAGACCAAGAGCGGGAACCACGTCCAGAACACCAAGATTCCCGCGAAGTTGAGCGCGCGGTCCTCCACCTCGCGCCTGGAGAAGAGCAGGAGGAACGTCTGGACGAAGAGGTTGATCCTCCCGAAGCACATGACGGGGTAGTAAGTGTAATGCTGGTAGCTGATCAAGAGCCTGGCCAACGGATCGAAAGTTAGTTTGCGATCGTAGAAACGTGACGTCATCGAGGCGAAGAACTTGGTGGAGACGGCGAAGACGGGGATGTGCTGGAGATCGGGATCGTAATCGAGGCTGTTGCAGGCGAGGTGGTGAGCGTTGTGAGTCCACTTCCACCACGCGATGGAGATCCCCGTGAGGCAGTTACCAGATACGATCTGAGCGATTCTGTTGCACTTCTCGTTGGACATGATGACGTAGTGCCCCGAGTCGTGGCCGATGTACGCGCTCTGGATCCAGAGGAGACCGAGGAGAGCCGCGGCGATCTGGTGAGCGACGATCGAGTCGCACGCCAATACGCCGTAGAGGACGCCGGCGAACATGGCGGCGATGAAGGATAAGGTGTAGAGAGCGACGTGTCCTTTCGATTCGAAGAGGCCGAGTCTGCGGAACTCGGCGGCCATGCGGCGGTAGTCGCGGGAGACCTCGGAGACGCGGTGGTCTCTGATGCGGTAGCCGGTGAAGAGGTTGTCGAGGCGGTGCCAGGCGGTTCCGGGGTGGAAAGCGGTGAACGCGTCGGTTACGTCTTGGCCGGCGAGGTTGAGGATCACCGTGTCTCCGCCGGGGTGGGATTTGATCCAGTCGGAGACGTTGTAGACTTTGCCTTGGATCGCGATCCATAGATCTCCTGGTTTGTTGTGGTTTTTGAGATCCTCGTGAGTAATGTACTTCTTATCCGTCTCTTCCGCCATTGAATCGGAATCGGAATCGCTCTCGCTGATGCGCTTGTTATCTAATCCTCTTCGACTCTCCCTTATCTTTTATAATATGGTTGGTTTTGATATATTTTTTAAATTAAACGAATATCTCGGAACCGATATTACGTGGCTCAGAGTGCCCACGTCAGTCCTTTCTCACGTTTTTTCAAACAAAAAAAAATCGGTTAATGTGTTTAGTTTTTGGTACGATTGAAATTTTAAAAACTTACTAAGTTTTAAAAAATTTGTTTTGTAATGGTTACATTATATAAAAGTTAGTGCTGGCCCGCGTAGTCATGAAATGGCAAGACACACCACGTGTTATAGCCTTTGATATTTTCTTCTGCTCTCACTTATTATTGGTTGGTATCCGTCAATTTTCTACGCACTTCCCAGAAAAGGTATAGTATCAGTCAAATGTCAAAAAAACGAAAAAATATTAATCAATCAATCATCTTTTACTGAAAATGTGATTTTTTTTTCCCTCAACATAGATTTTATTGATTAAAAAGGGTCAGGCCCATGGCCGAAACCCAACCACAAAAATTATAAATAAATAGTCCACAACAATTGGGCGCTATAACAAAGGCCGAAGCCCAGAAACCGGGAAACTGGCCCACACGGCCCAACACTCTAGATCGGGGAGTTCGCCATAAGCGCACCGAAAGGAGATGGACCTGGACACGTGTGAAGATCTCCGCATTCGGCTCGACACGCGTCCTCCATCTCGACTTGATCAACCACCTGAAAATATGATTTTTTACCTTTATAAATTTAGATTTTACAATATGTGATTTTTTACCTAATCATGAAAAAAATCTATGATGTATATTGTAAAATCTAAATTTATAAAGGTGAAAATGTGATTTTTTACCTTTATAAATTTAGATTTTACAATATACATCATAGATTTTTTTTCATGATTAGGTCCTGTCTTGCTGACATCAACTTTTTAGTTGTAAAAGGCACATATATAGTTTTGCACATATATAGTTTTGGCCTTTCACGAGTTTTAGCATATTCCATGATACCACTTCGTGTTAATAAGTATATTTCTCAATGGAGATGCACCGTCCCCTGTTGGCTAACTGTTCACCAAGACTTGGTCTCAAAGACGCACTGCTGTTATATTCGAGATCTTTTTCTCTTCTGTTGTTAACTAGTGAAGATATTTTCTCCTCATTGAGATCTAAACTATATTGTATTTTACTTCAACCAACCAATTATTATTTTGTTTTCAAGTGCGCTGTTCTATCCAATGAGGGACAAACAGCAACAGAAAGAAGTCAGATATACATAATTAATTCCAGTTCATTTTATTAAAATGTGATAAATCAAATAGCAAATGGGAGGGAAACTCTGCATCTAGGACATTTGAACGAAGACTTTTTTTTGCTAAAGAAGACTAGGCAAGCATTTGGGAAGACGATCATTCACGTTTTTTTAATAACTAAAATCCATAAATATAACGTTTAAAAATTGGTACGATCTGTTGTTATAAGCTTTGTTTTCTTGGTAGGAAAGAGATATTTTGAATGCAAAATTATTCAGAAGATATCTTGAAATTTTATGATGTTTGCTTAGTAGAAAGAATAGACCAATGGGCCTACATTGTATAATAACCTTTGAAACTTTATGATGCTTGTTTTCTTAGTGGGCCTTAGTGTGGAAGCCCAATAATACAAGTGTACAAACGTGAAATGTGTGTGTTTAAAACGTAACGACGAGTCCTAATTAATTAATTACGAATCTCTTCTGGGAAATTAATTGCTTTGTGGGGGGGATTCAGATCGATTTGGCGGAAGAAGAATCGGATCTTCATAATTTTGAGACGAAGATTTACACGATACAAAGGAGGAGGAGGAGGAGGAGGAGGAGGAGGAGGAATCTGTAAGGTATTGAGAGTGTGGAAGGAGATTTGAGAGAGAGGTATGTGGAGTTCGATCGAGAATCTGAAGGAGAACTTGAACAAGATAGCGCTCGATGTGCATGACGACGACGAAGACGAAGAGGATCTACACAGTTACGGCTCATCCAATGGCTTCGGTGACGTAGCGGATTCTAATCGAAGGACTTCCAATGGGTTTAGGTCTTCCAGGTATCCCATCTCCAATGGAATTGAATCGCCTGCTCATCATGAGGTATTCTTCGCTCGATCCATCCGTTAGTCCTCGAAATGTAGTTTATGTGATGTTAGGTTTGGTTGTTTTTGTGATTCAATTTGTGTGTGACTGTGTGTGTGTGTTTTAGATTGAGAGGTATAAGGCAGAGATTAAGAAGCTTCAGGAGTCTGAAGCAGATATCAAAGCTTTATCAGTCAATTACGCCGCTCTCTTAAGAGAAAAAGAGGTAAATATTCTTACTTGTTATATATATTTCCACCTCTATTTTCTCTATCTCCTTTTACTCCAAAAATGCCATTTGATTACAGGATCAGATTTCCAGATTGAACCAGGAGAATGGCTCATTGAAACAAAACCTGAAAGACGCTCGAACCGACATCAATAATGCTGTCAAGGTAGAACACATGAGATGTTAGTTTACATCAGTATGTACACATTATGTTTAGATAGAAGCTATACTGTCTGTAATGAAATGCGTTATTGATACACGTGGTTATATGCTCAACGTGTTAGTGAGATATAGTTGGAGACAAAAGATTTTCTTTAGGTCAGTTGTAATATCAAGATTTTGAAGCTGGTTTTTGTCAACATTCTTAGCTTGATATAAGCTTTTAGATTTTTTATCTTCTGATTTTGTTTAGTTATGCCCATATCATGCGTGAAGGTTTTAAGCTTTTAGATTTATTTGTAATCTTCTCCAGGGAAACAACGTTCAGTCACCCAACCGGTTACAAAAATCTTTGTCTAATTCAAAGACTCGAAGCCATATGTCCAATGGTAAAGGGAAGGATATCGATTCACAGATAAATGAAAAGGTAACACCCATTGTTTATTTTACCATTAGTTTAATTTGTGGTCTTGGAACTGTTTGTTTCTCTATTCTAGGATACATAATTACATTAGAAACCATTTTTATCTGTATTGAAAGTGCCTTTTATTGCTATTGGGAGGTAAAAAACCTAATTCTAAGCGGTAATCTGGATGTCATTTTAGGACCTTGCAGATATGCTAGAAGATAGAACCAAATCACTGGCAGCTGTTCAAGCTAAAGAGCTTGCCAAAGAGCGCGAAAAATTAAGAGACCTCCAGCTTTCTCTGCAGGGTATGTAATATTACTAGTAGATTGATGCTTCTTTTGTATCTCCCTTATCTTGTATTCTCACTTACCTTACTTTCTCACAGAGGAGCGGAAGCGGAGTGAATCTTTCAAGGAGGAACTCGAGTCGCTGAGGTTAGACAAGCACAAAGTAAGTCTTTGAATAAGGAAGCACTTACATTTATGTATACATATATCAATCACCATCTTTAACGTATGACTTGTTATATCTGCAGACCTCCTTGGAGATTAGCAAACTGCGTAGTGAATTGGATGCAAAATTACTTGAAATCAAACACTTACAGATGAAGATTAGTGGTCAGGAGAGCCACGCTGTCGGAACTGCCATGGAACATCTAAAAGAAACTAACAAAGCTCTGGAGAAGGAAAACAACGAGCTTAAGGTTTACTGTGTTCCATACTACCTCCTTGTCAATGTATGATCTAATCTGACCTGCTTTTTCCTCACTACGTAGTTGAAGCGAAGTGAGCTAGAAGCTGCTTTAGAAGAAAGCAGGAAGCCAACCAGTAGCAGAGTCTTCCCAGACGCCACAGAGACTCTGACTAAACATCCCAGTAATTTGGACAAGGTTCTTTAACCAGACGAGACATTGTTGTATACAAATTTTGCATTGCTATCATGATATGTAGATTAATTATTTTTCGTTTCTTCTTAAACTGTTCCATATATAACTAGATGAGTCAAGATAGCTTTCCTCGAAAAGAAGAACTGGAGCAGTCTTTGCAGAGGTTGGAAACAGATCTGAAGGAAACGCGACGAGAAAGGGATAAGGCACGGCAAGAACTAAACCGGCTCAAACAACACTTGCTAGAAAAGGTTGGGTACTGTAAAAGCTAATTTTCTAGAGAAACTATTATAGTCAGATCATTACTCCACCTGTTATTACATGTTATCCTTTTGATCATTATTTTGCAAACCATCTCCGGTTTCTAGTAATTCATTCTAAGCAATATTTTCTTTAATACTCTTATGAGAAGGTAATATGTTTATGTTTTCTTTCCAAAAATCTTATAGGAAACCGAGGAGTCTGAGAAAATGGATGAAGATAGCCAATTGATTGAAGAACTTCGCCAGACTAATGAATATCAAAGGTCCCAGATATCTCAGTTGGAGAGAACACTTAAGCAGGCAATGGCTAATCAGGAGGATAACAGGATGAGCAATGACAATCAAAACCGAAAGTTAAAGGAAACGATTGATGACTTAAACCTAAAGCTTACAAACTGTTTGAGAACGATCGAGTCCAAAAATGTTGAACTTTTAAATCTTCAAACTGCTCTTGGCCAGTATTACGCCGAAATCGAAGCTAAGGTTAGTATTAAAAATTCAAATCTTGCCTTTTTTTTTCTTTCACATTGATGTGTTCTTGCTCATTTTGTAGGAGCATTTTGAACGGGAGCTTCTGGTGGCTAAAGACGAGATGATGAAGCTTAATGCTCGTTTGAAAGTAGGAATATAAATAGAACGTTTCCTTTGTTAACTTTGTTCTACTATTTCCGTATTGGTCTGATGATCTTTTTGCTATTGCTTAAGGATGCTGATGAGCGGTTAGAGTCATCGAATAAAGAAAAGGGAGATCTCACAGCCAAACTGGTGCAAGCCGAAAAGGTTGCAGCTGAATGGAAAAGCCGGGTGAGTAAGGTTGAAGAAGACAATGCAAAAGTGCGCCGTGTTCTTGAGCAGAGCATGACGAGGCTAAATAGAATGTCAGTTGAGTCTGATAATCTCGTTGACAGGTACACCGTTTATACAATCATATAGATTTTTCGATTCTCCTGTCATAGTCTGATATAGTAATGAAATCCAACAAACTTTTGCAGGCGTATCGTTATCAAATTACTAGTTACGTACTTCCAGAAGAATCATAGCAAAGAGGTAAAAGATTGATTACGAGTTTTGGTTTGTTTTTGAGACATTCAAATTTAAACTCAGATGTTTCGTTGCTTGTGCATAGGTTTTGGACCTAATGGTTAGGATGCTGGGATTCTCGGAGGAAGATAAAGAGCGGATTGGAGTGGCTCAACAAGGAGGAGGCGGTAAAGGTGTTGTTAGAGGCGTACTGGGCCTTCCCGGTCGCTTTGTTGGCGGAATCTTGGGTGGGAAATCGGCAGGTTCACATGCTAATGCGGCGGCTTCTGATAACCAGGTAAAAAGCTACCTTCATTACACTGATCGATCCGTCAGTACACAAAGCCAAGTTTCACTGAGACATTACTCTTTTATGATTCTTGTTTTGCAGTCTTTTGCGGATTTATGGGTGGATTTCTTACTCAAAGACGCAGAAGAGCGAGAAAGAAGAGAAGCAGAAGAGGCAGCAGCAGCAACCAAAGCAAAAGAAGATTCGGAGAAGACAAGACAAGACCCATCTTTGTCGTCTGATTCGGAATTCTCGACGGTGCCTCTCAGATCACCGGAGAGTAATCAACGGCTCTCGAGACTACTTCAGTAAAATTATAAAATAGAAGATACACATACTTTACATTGTGTTTGTAATTATGATCTCTCTCATACAGAGTTTGTTTGTTCCTTTTTGTTCTTTTATTCCAGTTGTTTTTTTCTAAAGTAAAAGCTATTTTTCTTTTGGTGATGTATGTATTGTTGGAAATTTGAATGGAAACGAAAGAATAAAAGTGAGATATCAGATGTTACTTAGTTATCACTATATTTGTTTTTGTTGATGATGAAACAAAATTCTATTTGACAGGTTTCTTAGTGTTCTCTACTACTAGTTTGGTCTAATAACTCTTACATGTATGTATGCAAGAGTCGAGCAATTGAACCAGTTTCTCACAACTGCCCTATAGGAAAATTGTTTTTGTTATCAGATGCATATAGACAGACCCACCCCATTTTTGTGGACAATGAATAGACTTATGTTTTCTTTTCTCTCTATTCTTTGGTGAAAAGAATGGTCACTTTGTGCATATTGTTTCATATGGTTATTTTACTCTAAAATATCAAAATAGTGTTCACTAGTAAGTTTACAATATAAAACAAATTTCAGAATGTGTTAAGATAGCATCAAATAATTGTTGACAAATTGTATGTGCTTGCAATACAGTTGTATTCACCTAATTCCTTATAACATCATAAATATTTCACACAAGATACAATATTAAATAAACAAAACATTATAAGAAAACAAAAACTTAAGTTCAATAATATGCTACATATGATTTATGAAATTATTTATAATAGAATATTGGAGTGTTGCATTGAGCATGTCACTACATAATGTTTGAAATCATATTTATTTATTGTTATTTCCTTGCAAATATTTCTATAATACTATGAATAGTTATATGGATGTTCATCGTAGATCCAAAACCCTATATTATAAACCCTAGAACAAATCAATCTTCATCAATTCACGGCAAAATTCAAGTCAAATATCTGTTAAAATAAACAATCCATTTGGACCGGCCTAAAAGATGTTGTTGACCAAGTCCTGAATTTGGTAACTTTTTCTTCTTTTTTTTTGAAAATAAAAGGAAGGTTAAGGTTTGCTAACTTTGTTCCAAAAACATTAGTATAGATGTTAACACAAGCTAACACATACATGATAACTTTTTCCAAAAACATTTGCATATCAGAAACTAAAACCCAAATATTTGCATGTTTATTATGATAGAGTTTAGGTACAGATTCTTACACAATCACTCACCAAACTCAATTCCAAAGACACACGAAGATCTATTGAATAAAAAGAAATGTATTATACTTTGAATCATGAACTATTTTGATGTGTCGGCTTAATCCGAACACAATCTTCTCAAGAATACTGGCCTAACCTAGATGCTTCCACTCAAGTCTCGTGACTCAATTCCGTTTCCAAAGCTGCCTCTCCGTAAACGATGACCTTGTGCTTTTATATTTGATTCTTATTCAACGACAAAGTATATGAAGTTCTAAACCAAACCAAGTAGAGTGTCTCCTCAGCATATGAATACCTCACCAACCTTCTAATACTCTTATTAATTGGTGGAATAGTAGACAATACGAAACTTTGTGAATGATATTGAAGAAAAAAATGTTTATCTTCTCACAGTACTAAAGCTAATACAAATCTTATCATGTTATTTCCAAATATAAGTTCTGGAAAGAAAAACAAACACATGTAGTGATATGGTTTTACGGTATATATAATATATGTGAAGATCTAATACCTATTTTTTTTAAGTTACAAAAAATATGTACTAGATCTTCACAATAAGTAAATTCAATCATATATTTTTTCTGTTTTATAGTAATTGTTATTTTAACATTTTTTCTTGTTATACAAAAAATGTTATTTTACAATTCTAATGTAAATTATATTTATTTCCAGCTGAAAATTAATTGTAAATTATATTAGTTTTATAAATAATTTAATTTATCTCAAATACTATTGGTCAGAGATGTGCAATTAGTAATAATTTATATATATTTTCGTCATTTTTAAATTTGTGTGAAAAATGTCGAAGTGACACTTATACAGAAACTGATGGTAAACTGGTCGTTATGCTACTACCACAAAAACAGTACTTACTATTCAGTTTGATACAAGAAAATAAAAACAATAAGTAAAGCAGCTCAATCAATACTTTGAATGATTTCATTCCCAAGAACAATATATAATCTTAAATACATTGCAACTGATCCCAACAAAAACAAATTAAAACATTTGTATTAACTTCTAGTTCTTCTCCGATCAGCGGCGTATTGAGACAACGGGACAACTTCCGACAATGGAGTAGACTGTGGTGTTGACTGAGGCGTTGACTGCGGCGTTGGAAGTGGAGAGTTTCGACAAACGGGACAAGAACCATTGAGCTTAAGCCAAGCGTCAAGACAAGAAACATGGAAGTAGTGTTTACACTCGGGCATCATCCTTACCATATCTTCTTCCATATACTCACATAAACATATGGAACACGCCGTCTCTCCGTCACCGCCTTCATCATCACCTGAATCGGCGACGGTGATTCCCTTAATGTAGCGGAACTTAGGGTAAGAGTTGATGATCGGTTGATCAAGTCCACCTACGACGACGTTACCAGAAGGAGCTGACTCAAGATCGTCTCCTTCCGCTACGAATATGATTCTTGGGAGGATTATGGTACGGTTACCGAAAGAAGAGTCTAGGTTTGCGGCGGAGGTAGAGAAGCGGAGGCGGGAGGCGCGGCAACATATGTAGGAAGAGAGGATGATTGTGGAGATAAGGACGAGGAAACCAAGAGCTATGGCTATGGAGTAGCCAAGGCCGAGGCTGGTTATGTAAGTAGGGATAGGGACTGGAGGTGGAGGTGGAGGAGGAAAGAAGGTGGTTGACATTTGATGGTGAAGAAAGAGGTTAGGGCCATGTGGCGAGGGAGATGGAAACAAGAGTGATGGAGGGGAGATTATTATTGTTTTGTTTGTTTGGGTTGGGAGGTGGGTGGAAAAATGTAGCTCTACTGCATTGAATACAAAAGTTTGGCAAAATATTAAAAGCTTTGCATTTATTAGGGTTCTTGTTATAGGTTTTGTGATATACATAGTGACTTCAGTTTGTGGCCCAAGGAAGGTCGCTAGTGTTATCTTATTTTTTGTTTAAGTGCTTCAGCAGTTTGACATTGACATCATGACATGTGTGTGGTATTTGTTGTTTATCTGTTTTGAGTGAGTTTCGTTTCATCAAACCATGATCGTTATTATTATTGTTTGTATAATCCTCATGACATGTGTGCGGTATTTGTTGTTTTATCTGTTTTCAGTGAGTTCGTTTCATCAAACCATGATCGTTATTATTGTTTGATGTTGGTATTTATTGCAAATTACTAGAAACATATAATAAGAGTAAGACTATGAGAAACTTCACTTATTAGTTGTTACATAGATATGTTGAAGAGGGCTAGTAGTAAGTAGTAACTATATTAATTCTTAACCAGCAGAGGAGAAGTATAAAACAAAGTGGAAAAGGGTTGCGACTATCTCTTTTTAGGATCAAAATCTTCAAAAAATTAAAAAAGAAACTCCGTTGCCGGGACTCGAACCCGGGTCTCTCGGGTGAGAGCCGAGTATCCTGACCAGCTAGACTACAACGGATTTTGTTAGTAGGATATAACATATCAAATTCGACATAGATCATTCTGTTGGACGCTCATAGCTTAGAGAGGCTCTTCATGAACATGAACATGTTACATGAAGTTGAGCCTAAAATTCAAAGACTTTCTTATTCACTAACCTTTCTTTTTTTTTCTTTACTCAATCCTCAAAGAGCGTATAAAGAAGAAAACCAAATGTGCAGTGACTACTACAAATGATAGAAACAGAGATCCTTCCACATTGATCAATAACTTGTCTTCCAGCATCATGAAAGACCCGAGTAAAAAAGCCTAATACCCGAAATTTGAGAAGCTGTTTCCATCACTAGCTTGAAGTTTACAAACATATCTTCATAGTACACCACCGCAGCAACAGGCGCCTACCAGAATGAAAACAGATTAAAATGTTTGATCCATAAGAGAGAAAAAAAATGATGAAGACTCTGAAACAAACAGACCTTTTTAGTTTTCAATGAAGAAACATCATATAATGGAGGCGAATCCTTTTACTTGGCCATGAGATCTGCAGCAGCTTTGATATGGCTTCAACGGCATGAATCTTTTTATTGAATCTCATCAACCTGAACATCATACTCCAAGAGTTTGAAGACCCTTTGGGAGTGAGGATGCTTCCTGATGGAAGAGGTACCTCAAGACAAAGAAACAAAGACAGAGTTAACTAAACCAAACTGGTCAGTTGAATTAGAAAATGTTTTGGTACTTTCTCCACACCCCTCCGCCTTCAGATTGAGCCAAGTAAGTGCACAGCAAAACTCTGCAGAGCGAGTAGTAGACAACAACACAGAGACAAACTACCTGACCCAGAATTGTCCAAGGATCAGCATTAAGGAACAAGACAGAACTCTAATAAACTCAGCATCTTTTAACTATATTATCCGCTCGACAGTGAACCAAGTAATCAGCTAAATCCTCTGCTGAAGCATAGAGGAAGACGTCAAAGGGGGTTGACAAGCCTGTTCCTCTCTGCAAGACCAAACACAAAGACTAAGACAAGTCTCCAGAGTCAATAAAGTATCAATACTTGATCAAGTAAGATGACACGAAACTCTTCACCAGCTTCCCTAGGCCTTGGACCTTCAAATCCTGGACCACCCTGTAGATAACAATAGATACGGCAATGCCTTCTCCTCCTTCCCAACTGATGATCTCAGCTTCATATTCACATCATAGAAAGATAAAGCCTCCATCTTTAAGACTTTAACCACTTCTCTGTTATATGCTATGTTCCAGCCATGGAAGTGATTCCTCGATTAGATCTCCGGAAACGATAGAAACTGATTACACGAGAACGATGTTGATAGAGAGAATACGAAAGGAGTCAGCTTTGGAAGAATCGGTGTCACGAGCGCGTGAGTTGCCAACATACTCTGTTTTTTTTTTCTTTTCTGTAAAAGTCTTTATTTTAAAATTAATTCCGAAATCATTTTTTATCGACAGTGGCTTCGGAGATGGTGTTAATCGAGGAGAGAAGATGGCCAGAGTACGAAAGGAGTCAGCTTTGGTATCGGAGTCACGAGCGCGTGAGTCACCAACATACTCTGTTTTTTTTTTTTCTGTAAAGTCTTTAAATTTAAATTTAGTTCCGAAAATCATTTTCATCGACAATGACGTCTTCTTGGCTCGTCAGGAGGTGGTGCGCTCGTGCCGCGAGAACCATAACCGCCGCCCGGTTTATGAGCAACGTACCGGAGAACACCGTCTACGGAGGACCTAAACCGCAGAACCCGAACCAGAGAGTGACTCTGACTCAGCTGAGACAGAAACACAAGAAAGGCGAGGCGATAACGGTCGTCACCGCTTACGATTACCCTTCCGCCGTTCACGTCGATACAGCCGGGATCGATGTCTGTCTCGTCGGAGATTCAGCTTCCATGGTCGTTCACGGCCACGACACCACTCTTCCCATCTCTTTAGACGAGATGCTCGTTCACTGCCGCGCCGTTGCTCGTGGAGCCAAAAGGCCACTTCTTGTCGGTGATTTGCCCTTTGGCACGTACGAGTCAGCCACCATTCAGGTGAAACATCAAACAACCCCTTTCATTACATTTGCATGCTTTTGTTTGAGCAAAACAGTAGTTTAGTTGGTTAAGTTTTTTTTTTTTGGTTTAAAATGATATATGTCTAGGCGGTTGATAGTGCAGTTAGAGTGTTGAAAGAAGGAGGTATGGATGCTATTAAGCTTGAAGGAGGTTCGCCATCAAGGATCACTGCTGCTAGATCCATTGTGGAAGCAGGGATTGCTGTTATGGGACATGTTGGGTTGACTCCTCAAGCTATAAGTGTTCTTGGTGGTTTCAGACCACAAGGGAGGAACATAGCTAGTGCTGTTAAGGTCTGGAACTAAGAGTTCTTGTCTGTGTGTCTAATCCTTAATATTTTAAAAGATCTTTTCCCTCTTATTTGGTGGGATTAGGTTGTGGAAACTGCAATGGCTTTACAAGAAGCTGGATGTTTTTCAGTTGTTTTAGAATGTGTTCCACCTCCTGTGGCTGCTGCTGCAACCTCTGCTCTTCATATTCCAACCATTGGCATTGGAGCTGGTCCTTTCTGCAGTGGACAGGTTCGGTTTTACATTGGTCTTATTATCCAACAAAATCTAGGCTCTTTGTGGTTTGATTAAAATAGTAAAAGTCAGGAGCGAGTTGTGTCTACTACTATATGATTAGATGTGTCATATTATTATTCTTGTGGATGCAGGTTTTAGTCTACCATGACCTTCTGGGAATGATGCAGCATCCCCATCATGCCAAGGTCAAATTCTGAACCAGTTTAAGTATTAGTCTTAATGTTATGATTCATTATTCTATAATAGTTTCCTTTCGTTTCATTTCAGGTTACTCCAAAGTTTTGTAAGCAGTACGCTCAAGTAGGAGAAGTGATCAACAAAGCACTCTTGGAATATAAGGAAGAAGTATCCAAACACTCGTTTCCAGGTCCTTCTCACAGCCCTTACAAGATCTCCTCAAACGACCTGGATGGATTCTTAAGCGAGTTACAGAAACTGGGGTTAGATGAGGCTGCTTCTGCTGCTGCTGCATCAGCTGAGAAGATGCAGTCTTCAGTGTCACTGTCTTCTCCGTGACAAAGCTTGAGAAGTTCTCTTCATTATGAGTAGACAGACATGGTTTGAAGAAATAAAAGTCCTATAATAGGATTTGATAGGAGTTTTTTCTGGATAGTATTTGATGTGATCCACAAGAGTTATTTCAGAGTTGTTAAGTTCAGGGTAGTATCAACGCTTAGCAAAACTAAGTGATAGCTTTTCGATTTGTTCAAAAAAAAAAAAAAAAAGTGATAGCTTTTCGAATGAATTAAATAAAGTTTTGTCCTCATTGTGTGATGTTATAAAGATTTATCTTAGTTTATAAATAGTTAAAAAAGTTTTTATAGGGCCTCGTTAAAGCCCACTACAATCACGGCTGATATTGTTTCTAGGCTTGTGAACGAAGATTAGATTATTGGGTTGGTTTCAAGGTTTAACTCTCATGGCGTCTCGCCAAACCGTGTTTGTTTGACTCGGTTTATAACTAGTCTATGCAAAACTTCTTGTACTAATGTAGCTTAGAGGGGTTTTGAGTGATCTGAGCTTCACTTCAAGCTAAATCCTTCAATAAACTTTTTATATTCTTAGGAAGGAATATTGAGGCTAGTAGAATGAAATTATAGCTGAAAAGATGGATGTGATGAAAGTTTGGCCTGATGTAGTGACTCTAGGGATTCTTGTTTACACCATTTCCAAATCAAGAAGGGTCGATGAAGCTCTTGAAGGAACAATTTGAGATGACTAAAGTTGTTTTCTGTTGATTTGTTGATCACAACATGCTTATCGGTTGTTTGTGATAAGATGGGTTGTTTTGTGATAAGACTAACATGGAAAAAGTTTATGAGATACTAACCGATATAGACAAAACAAAGATGAAGCATGATTCAATTACTTACACTCTAATGCGACTTATTCTCTAAAAAACAAATATCTTGTATATACAATTATTAAAAATTACACAAAATGATAAAATATATTAAAATAGGCAAAAATATTAATATTATGTTATCCACATTGAATTCCAACCAATTTACTCATATAGTTTGAATGATATTCGAAAACTCTGCATGAAAGTGAGTTATAAGGCTTATCTACAAATACTATATATCAAGTTGCATATAAAACTCTTAAACAGAACTTAAAATCATATGAAATTAACAATATATTTAATGACCATATATTATGGTGTTGAGTTGGTTATTTCAAGAATGATTCCAAGATTAACTTTGATGCATGCTTTTGGAAACCAACACATATTTTAGTATAGCAATAAACATATATTTCAGGTACATTATAACATTTAAAACTTTAGATTTCAAAAGTTATGAAATTTAAATGATTGTATTTAAATCTTCATTAAACATCTGTGATGGTGAAATAAAATATAGTTGATGTTGTACTATATTTTTCAGTAGTGGCTACTAAATTTTCCTATTTTTGTTTATATTTTTAATTTCAAACTTAAATACTCCGATTTTAACTTGGCAAATGCTTATATTTTACTTATTTTATTTTGGGAACTAAAAGAGCAGTATTTGTACAAACAGAATTTCAAAATATCATGAAAAAATAATATATATAATACCAAATCATTGTAGCACAAAAATGATTTACAATTTTGTTTTAGCATTGAATTTCGATAAACATTGTTTGAACAATTGGTCGAGATAAACCATATATCTTATGGAACAAATCATATCACTATAAAAACTCCAATGAGACATCTAACTAATTCATTGACAAAAAAAAAGACATCTAACTAATTCTGATGAATTATTTAAGTTGAATTGGAAATATGTATAAATACTATATAACTCCTTTCATAAAAAAAATAGTATGTGAATGGTTTTAGTTTGAGATCATTTATCTTCTATCTTGTATAGTCAATGCTTTTTTAAGTTACAAAATATCTATTATGCAATGATATATTTATTTAGTTTTTATAACAAAATAAAATTGGAAGAAATCGTAATGTTTTTTTCGTTATTTTGTAGTTTTTTGAAATGTTGAATAAACAAATAAAAAAATTAAACTCATTCAAACGGGCTGTTTGAAGCCAGTTTAGGAGTTCTAAACCAAAAATTAGTTGGTGTATGAGCTTAATAATATTTGAGTGAGACCCAATGTATTTCAAATTAAATGATTCCTCAATCGTAAATAGAGAGTGGAAGACTAGACTAACAAATCTAAAAGGATACAATTTGACTTAGTTTTTTCAGCAAACGACTTGAAGAAGTCAAAGCTGCCTTTTGTTCAACGATTTGGCCATATATATATTTAATAAATAAAAGACTATTTGATTTTTGCTAAACTAGGTGCCTAGGCTCATCGACCCTATGATCTTCCCACTAAACTTTGATTAAATGTGCTGTATTGTACACCCTCTTGGCTCTTGGAAAAGATCTATTAAATAACCTTTTTGATCATATCATACAGATATACATCTTTACTGCAACTTACCATACGTGACCTGTTATTATGTTTTAAGGAACTAATAATATTCGTTCGTAAACCAAAGAAAATTGGATACAAAGCGGAAGTATTTTCCTTAAGACTATTAATACATGAAAATTCAATTCCCTGGTCAGAAAGGAATATTTACACCTTTGCATTTTCTATGTTGATTTTAATTTTCTATCTTAAATGTATATATATATATATATACACGTAATTTAAGCATGTTGGACCAACCTGTTTTTAAGCCAACTGAACTGAATTAAAATTAGACAGTGAGAAGAGAATTGAAATAGGTCAGTAAGTTCTTAACAAATCTTGAATGAAGGGGTTATACTTGTATTTATATTTTCATGCATAAGACATAGATTTACATAGTTACCTTGGAGATTTCAATATTAGTTCCATGGTTTTAGCTTAGCATATTGTATATCGTGCCTGCCGCCTGGGCAGGAAAAACAACAATATTGGAACTTTAAAATTTCACCTAAGACTTGGATCCGTAAAGATAACAATAATAATTATTCGCTTGTTAACATTTTGACAACTCCATCTTTCGTATACTCTTATATATGCTACCGATAACACAAAGTCACAAACTAAACTATATGTTGCCGTAAACATAAATGGGTTAAGCTTACAATATGTAAACACTATCCACCTATCTTTGTTGGTTTGTTCTACCATTCATAGAAAGTAGGAAAACTATAATGAATATAACCTTCGGACATAAATTTTAAATAAAGTATGTTAGATACATGAATCCAACACCATACATATTCATACTACACCTCCAATTATGAGATCAAACAAAGTTTAAATCAAACAGATAAACTCTCCAACAAACATCGAGAGCATACTGAAATATTCAATAGCTAAATTTATTTGAAAAAGTTTCAACCATGGTTATTTACAGATTTTACAATAATTATCTTTATATCTTGAAACTCTATATGGTATTCTGCATGCGTCAAATAACGTTTGATCTTACGTTCCCATGCACCAAGATTACATGACAAATAAACAATCATAATGCAAACACAAAACTCTGCGAAACAATTGTAATTCATATACAAACTCATAATGCAAACAAACAAATCGATTATTTAATGTGTAAATGTTTTGTCTAAGACTCGTATACCATACGGATTTTCTTCCAATCGTTGGTCAGTGGTGGACCCAGAAAAAAAATTTGTCTGGGGTCATGTTGCCATTTGGGGGAATCGAAATATGGAACACAAGATTTATGGGTTCAATGAGGAAATGTTGAACCATCTCTGCCACGAGATATTAATGTTTTAAGATTAAAAACCTACTCCCTCTGTTTTTTAAAGATACATATTTTAGACTTTTCACATATATTAAGAAATCACATTAAAAATGCATTGATATTTGTGAATAACAATTTTCCATAATTTTTAACCAATAAAAACCCAATAAACACAATTAATTTTCTTGAAGTTAACAGATTTTCATTAAATAATACATTGAAAAAGTAAAAAATGTATCTTTTTAAAACAATTTTTTTTCCTAAAACATGGATCTTTAAAAAACAGAGAGAGTATTAATTTATATTATTTTTGTAGTGTCAATTGCTACACACTCCTCTCTAAGGGGTCCGCCCCTGTCGTTGGTAATCTGTAATTGTTTCACATATTTAGCGTTCTGTATATATAGACTAACAGAATCTGTAATTATCATAAACTCTTAATAAGAATCACATACATTTACTAAGGAAAAAATATTAGAAGTTCTAAGAAAGCAAAGTAAAAGATAGAAAGTTGGTGTAACGTCAAAAACATTTATGATTTAATCTAACTATCAAATATATATATTTTTTTTTGATAACCCAGTATCCGACCACTAAGCGTGATCAACTAGCCTACCGGGCTTATACCCATGCCATTACATGAATTTTTAAGCCTCCACTTAAAGGTCTTTGGTTACGCGAAGTGGTCTGGAAGGCGAGAGAAGCCCATGTAAATTCTCTCGTGGCCAACACGGATCGAACCCAGGGCGGACACTCCAGCCGGAGTTCCTTTACCACTAGGCCAATACGCTTTGGTTAACTATCAAATATTTTGTAGACGACAGCTATATCACACTGTTGGAAAGTATACAAACGGAATTTTATTGCACGTGCGTGTACGTATTCTTTTACTCTATAATTACACTCTTAAGAAAACGAGTTTTAATTCATTTTCAATCACTCGACTTGATACAACGTGTACATGTAGTTTTAGACTTTTTGATCTCCGACCAATTCAATTTAAGGCAAAAATTAATCTAGATAGAAGTTTTACTTTAAATGACACAAATCTAATAAGCCGTCCAAAAAGATTTTCATTCTCTCTAATTCCTTAGTGGGCTGCTGCCACATGTCGATACTTTTTACATTTTGTGTTCACATATTAGTTGTTTGTTACTATATGTTAATGCTGTTATCAACATAATGACTGACCTTGAATGTACTCTCGGAACAACACCCCCAACGACCAACCCATTACAGAAGTTTTCATTCCATTACATCATTGTTCTCACTCCTAATATTATATGATGAAAACAAATTAAATATTAATTGCACGTGATTAGACCATGGTCACGTCTCTTTCGACACGCAAAAATTATATGATTTGACCAAGTATAACGTAATGTTCTACTCTGAAAAAAACAGTTAACGGACTCTTTTGAAATATGACTGTAAAATCTTAGTATTCTAGAGTTCTACGTCTTAAAAGGTGAATTTGCTACTAGAAAAAAGAACGATGTGTTTTACAGCCAGTTTTTTTCAATAGATGATTAAGGTGAATTTACAAGAAATTAAATATCAAAGAACATTATATTCTTTTTACAAAAAATAACATTTGTAAACTCGAAAAATTGGTATGAATTTTAACATTTGCACCAAAACAAACAAACATTATATTCTTTAAATCATTCGGATGTTAGCTTCGAAAATAAGATTAAAAAGTAAAAGGTAAAACACCAAGTCAAAGTAAATATCTCCCCCGAATCTATACCAACGTGGGTGTAATAATATGTTCGTAAGACTTGAACTTGTTTATTTGTCACTACGACGGTTGAATTGTTAAAGCACTCTCGCATTTGATCTCTGATTCGTTTATCAAAATCAAAGGAACACAAAAGTCATTGTTTTTGTTATTACCGTGATACCCAGTCTGGTTTTACTCTAAAACATGATATAAATTCAGTTAACATTCAAGTATGTTTTCATAGGCTAAAATGTTTTGAAATTTAAAATATTATTTCTTGCAAAAGATTATTTTTATTATCATTTCAAAACTATTTCCAAAACTAATTTTTCAGATAATATTTTCAAGTAGTATAATATTTTTTAAAACATCTAAATAAATATATATATATATATATATATATATATATATATATATATATATAATTTACAAAGACACATTACTTTTCACGTAATATAAATACATTCCTTTTTGGATAAAATACAATCCTTTTTACTCTTTTTTTTCCGTCGAAATTTTTTATTAAAAGAAGATCCAAAAGGCCGAAACGTTTACAACCAAACAAAAGCCCACACAAACAAACGGGCTACTCATACAAAATAAAATAAAACCGAATCTTAAGTCCATTACCATCATACAAGCCCAACTGCTAAGTTCGATCGACATCTTGGGAGGCGAGACCACGTGTTGCCATCCCCTCCCTTCGATGTTGCCGCTGCAGATCTTCACCGGAGGGTACGGCCGAATCCCACCAGCCGTCGCAAACCTCGGCGCCAAACACCAGCTTTCTCGCTTCCCACCTCGATAGATAGAGAAACCGCATCACCAACGCCTTTGATTTTTTATTCAGATCACCGGAGAGCTTCATCAGGTCTCACCTGAGATCTCGACCCGAGGCATCGCGGTCCACAGCTTCACCATCACCGCTTCATCAACCGGAGAGCATCTATCGATAACTCGAGATCTCCTCCCTATCCGAAGCCAAACACAACCACCAAACATCAAACGGAACATCACCGGAGCAAAGAAACCTCCGTTTAAGGAAAACCTTAAAACCGACCGTTCGTCTTGACGGAAAGGAGTAACGGCAGAGCCGCTAAGCCGACCGCCAACCAAAAAGAAGGTGCGGCGACGGAAACTATAGATCTACACAAAACCTCAAAGGAAAGGGTGTCTTAGAACAACTCGGAATAGACGCCGGACCGATGGACGGTGACTGTGAAAGCTCACTCCGTCAGCCGGAAAAGCTTTTTCTCTCTCGGATGTTTCTCTCTCTATTTCTCTCTCTAGATATTCACGATTGGATTAAATTTGACCACAATCCTTTGTACTCTTAGGAAAACATTTTATTGGCATAGACTTTTTAAAATTAATCAAGGTTTGACTCGGTGGAACATATATTGTCCCCACAAAATAATACTTTTATAGAGATAGAAGATTTCAAACACATTTAAAAAAAAACTTATTTCAAATACATTTTCTCATAATGGAAACACGTTTCTTTCTTATTATCTCAAGATCACATTATAAATACTCAATCACAGGCTCCGTTTGTATTCACAAGCAAACCAGCTCCACAACTTCACACAGCTACACACATTGTTCTATTCACACGCAAACACACACTAAGTTACTAGATCGGAAGAATGTCTCTCGACAAGAATTTGCTGTCAAAGCTAGCTGTCGGTGACAAGCATGGTGAAGATTCACCGTATTTTGACGGTTGGAAAGCTTACGACAATAACCCTTTTCATCCTGAGCATAATCCACAAGGTGTTATTCAAATGGGTCTCGCCGAAAATCAAGTTCGTTTTCTTCTCTTAATATGTTTTTTCTTCTTCTTATTTTTCTTTGTCTTCTAATATGTTTCTTGAATTATGATTATTTCTTTTCAGCTTTGTTCTGACTTGATCAAAGATTGGATAAAGGCAAATCCACATGCATCTATTTGCACCGCGGAGGGCATTGACGGTTTCTCCGACATAGCTGTGTTTCAAGATTATCACGGTCTCAAACAATTTAGACAGGTATTTATTTCATTTAATATTACAATTATGTTTATAATAAATTAGTTCTTCTTTATAGTAGCATTGGATGTGCTAAATTAAACAAAAATAGTTCATTTATAGCACTCTAATCATTTTGCAGTGTATCTTGCATGTGGAATATTTGCTAAAAGCCTTAAACTAATATATATATTTGTTGTAAATGATTTTAAAGGCAATTGCGGCGTTTATGGAGAGAGCGAGAGGAGGAAGGGTGAGGTTTGAGGAAGAGAGGGTGGTGATGAGCGGCGGAGCCACCGGAGCAAATGAGACGCTCATGTTCTGTCTTGCTGATCGCGGCGACGCTTTTCTCGTCCCTACTCCTTATTATGCCGCGTACGTATTTTCTGAATACGTGATTTTTTATACTTTATATTTAAATAAAAAGGTGATGAAAAGGGCATTGTAATTTAATATTTTAAAATACATATAGCTTTGTCTGGTCAAAACAAAAGCTCTCTTTTGATACAAAACATTACTGGCCAGTATATTGTTAATAGGGATTTTAGAATAAGTAACAAGTAACAACCTTTAAATATAACTCATTTGATATAGATTCAATATTTTGGTAAGCAAGGAAAACCCCATCCACACAAATTACAACTAGTTGTCCATTGACTATTCTCAAAGGTCAACCATTAATTAACTGTTTGTTGACTTACTCTTTGAGTACTTAATTAATGGGGGTTTATTATTCAAACATGTCAGATTCGATAGAGACCTAAGTTGGAGAACTGGAGTAAGAATCATTCCTGTGGAGTGTAACAGCTCAAACAACTTCCAGGTCACAAAACAAGCCCTAGAATCAGCTTACCTTAACGCCCAAGAAACCGGCATCAAGATCAAAGGCTTGATCCTAGCAAACCCATCAAACCCTCTTGGGACAAGTCTCGGTCGAGAAACTCTTCAAACCCTTATGGACTTCATCAACGACAAGCAGATCCACTTAGTCTGCGATGAAATCTACGCAGCCACGGTTTTCGCAGAACCAGGATTCATCAGTGTAGCTGAGATGATCCAAGAGATGGATCACGTGAACCGTGACCTGATCCATATCGTGTACAGCCTCTCAAAGGACATGGGACTTCCCGGTTTCCGAGTTGGTGTGGTTTACTCTTACAACGATGCGGTTGTGACATGCGCAAGGAGAATGTCGAGTTTCGGGTTGGTCTCATCTCAGACACAGAGCTTTTTAGCAGCTATGTTGTCTGATCAGAGCTTTGTCGATAACTTTCTGAAAGAGGTTTCGAAGAGAGTAGCGAAGAGACACTTGATATTCACGGAAGGGCTTAAAGAGATGGGGGTTTCTTGCTTGAGAAGTAACGCGGGTTTATTCGTCTTGATGGATTTGAGGCAGATGCTTAGAGACCAGACGTTTGAGTCTGAAATGGCTCTTTGGAGAATAATCATTGATAAGGTCAAGATCAACATCTCTCCTGGCTCGTCGTTTCACTGCTCTGAGCCAGGTTGGTTCCGAGTCTGTTTTGCTAATATGGATGAAGACACACTCCAAACTGCATTACAGAGAATGAAGAGCTTTGTGCTCAGACACAGAGAGAACAAGAAGAAGCGAAAGAGTTTTCAAGAGAATCTTAAGCTGAGTTTCTCTTCCAAGATGTACGATGAACATGTTAGGTCACCGAGGTTGCTGTCCCCTCATTCACCACTGGTCCGAACTTAAAAGACGGTCTATTTCGTTATATATACTTTAACAGATTATCTATTGCTCTATATAATAGACTTAAATGTAGAGGAATAATGCATAATTATATATATTTCACTTTCCAAGTTGTTTACTAGTTTCGTGAATCTTATAACCAGTTTTTTTTCCCTACCATAAACTTTAGTGTTCCAAACATTACTGTAATAGATACGTCCCGCTTTGAGTTCCTTGGTTGCGATGTCACCGTATAAAATTAGGTTTCTTGCTCCGTAAGCTACAGCTCTGCCCTGTTCTTTTGCATTTCAATCTAGTTTTACAGCTTTCTCTTAAACTAGTCTCATGATCACTTAATGGTTTCAGCACTGAGTTCCATTGTTGACAAAGATCACTAAGCTCCATTAGTCACAGAAAGCTATACAAAGGTGTGGTCTGATTCTGTTTCTTGAGGAACAAGTAACACCATTGAGACTTCTTCTCTGTTTCATATCCAAAACTTAGTTTGATTACTTCTTCTCATAGATTGCTTCCATCATAAAAAAATAAAGAAAACTGGCTAATTAAGCCATATCCAGAATGACTTTGTCTCTATATATATTTGGACCTATAGTTTTGTCTTAATATACCCCTTTGTTATATTTAATACTATAGTTAAGCATCTGTTTGGTCTGATTCTGTTTCTCGAGAAACAAGTAACACCACTGAGAAAGAGCTTCTCTGTTACATCTTCAAAACTCAGCTTGATTTGTTCTTGAGACTAGGTCTTTAAAAAAAAAGATGACAAACACTCTCTAACTCATCTGATAGCTACAACTCTTAAGCTCAACACTATCAATCTCCAACACATCACCCGGGAACTCACACCCACCACCGTTGTCCATCCTCTTCTTCTTCTCGGAATCACCTCCCCCATCAAGCAAACCGCACGGCTTAGGATCAACACCGCTCGTAACCCCCTCCACGTCACTACACATCCAAATCGCCTTCTTATGCTTAACCGCCATCGATATCGTCGCGTTCGAGATACAAATCCCGGTAAACGGATCCCCGGAGATCCCTTCAAGCCTCCCAGCCATCGAAACGTTCTCAGCAACAATATCTCTATAATTAATCCCGGTTATCTCCGGTAGAGCGTGGGGATCGTAGTGGCTATCCGCGTGGGCCTTGTAGTTCCCGGTCATCCAGAAGACCCACTTCATCGTGTGGAGGCTCATCCCCCTCACGTACACGTCTCTGACGAACGCTCCTCTCCCCACCGCGGTTTTGATCCGCACCCCGGACTCGGTGTTGTACGCGGTGATGTCCTCCGCCCTGACGTCTTCGATCCCGCCGGACATCTCGCTCCCGAGCGCGATCGCGGCGCTGTAAGGGGAGACGCAGGTGAGGCGGCGGATTACGAGGTGTTTTGTCGGCATCCCGAAGGAGATTCCGTACTCGTCCCATCCGCTTTTCACGGCGACGCAGTCGTCGCCGGAGATTATGTAGCAGTCTTCGATCCTGGTGTTCGTGCACGAGTCTGGGTTGATTCCGTCGGTGTTGGGAGATTTCACCGGGGCGATGATCGTGACACCTTTCACGATGATGCTGCTGCCACGTAGGATTTTTTATTAGTTACTTCCTCACTTTCATATTAAGTGTCAGTTTCATATTAAGTGTGGTTGTAGAGATTTTTTTCGTTGCAAAATAAGTGTCGTTTTCATATTTCAATACAGAATTTATTAATTTTATTCTGCATTTTATTTTTCTATTGGTCGAAATACATGGGTAATGATGTTTTTGTATGGAAAATATGCAAAATTTAATGATTTCTTAATCCGTGTGCACAACTCTAACATAACACTTATTCAGAAACAGAGGGAATATTATTCTAATAAATAAACAAAGCAACCGGATTGTCGGAAAAAGGTGAATAAGGAACTGGATTTGTTAAGGTTTTCGAATCATGATTAAAGTCAATAAATCCAATCATGTTTTATATGCTTAAGTCAGGTTTGTTTAACTTTGAATTTATGTATACATTTTATAACTATGTATAAACCTATTTTGAATCTGAACTAATACCAAAGTTAATATAATATTTTCAATTCATATATATTATATCAAATAAACATGTAACTAAATATTTAAAATAATTATCTAGTTCACTCTCGGTTCGGAACTAGGATTTTGAGTTTTCTGGCCAGACATGGCGCATGCATGATGCTATTAGGTGAAAGGTGTGACAGAATCTAATATTACCTACTGTACACCGGGTGAATATTCCACGACGGAGAATCAATGAGCGTTATGTTCGATATCTGGATAGTGTCGGAGAACATTAACTCAATCAGGTACGGCCGTGTGTATTTAAGTTTACCACCGTGAAACTTCTGCCACCAAAACGATCCCTGACCATCGATCGTACCATTGTTTCCTGTAATAGCAACATCCAAGCTTCCAATTATTTCTCTCAATTTTCAAAATAACGTACGTCTGCAAAAAAAAATAAAAAAAATAATGAAACTTTACCGGTTATGATAACGTCGGAGAGATTAGTCCCGAAGACAAGACTAGCGAATCTTCCACCGGCGGCATCACGGCCTCTTCCGTAAGAAGGCAAAGCTTTTAGAATTGGGTATTCTTCTAAGTCTTGAGCAGCGAGAAGAGTAGCGTCTTTGTGAAGGAACAGAGTGAAATGGCTTGTGAGGCTGAAACTTCCGGTGAGCCATTTCCCGGCGGGGACAAAGAGCTGAGCTCCACCGTCGGATGAGTATTGGCTGAGATGATCTACGGCGCTCTGGAATGCTTTTGTGTTCAATGTTTTGCCGTCTCCGACAGCACCGAAGTCTGTTATGGAGGCGCTGTGGGATCTGCAAGTGATGGCTGTGTATTCGAATGTTTCATATGACTGTGATACCTTTCTTCCTTGAGCATGGGTTGTAAGGATGGAGAGGGTGATGATGGTTACCATGCATGATAGTATGTTCTTCATGACTTCCTTTGTATCTGGAAAGAAAAAAAGAAAAGAGAGTTGGAATTAGTGAATGACTTTATTTTCTCAAAGTTTTGTTGAACAACTTTTTTTTGAAGGACAAGATGAGGTTTATGTTCATGAAACATAATGAATAACTTAATACTTGAAAAGGGTGGTAGGTTTGTTTATCTATTATGTGTATGTGTTTGAGAGAGAGAGATGCTTACTTGTGACTTGTGAACCTTTGTAGATGTGGAGAGGCTAGTAAAATGGTTTGTGAGGATAGACGTGGAATGAATGAGTATTTATAAGCGGAGAAATCATTGAGAAAGAAGAAGAAAAATTCAGACCTTTTAGTCTTTTGAGTGTTTGCTGATTTTATAAGTTTTATCACTTAGTGGCATATATCAATCGATTGGGAGATAAAATGGTGAGTGACAAGATTCGTCAGAAAATGATAACCAAACAAAGTCATATCCTCATTATGGCCGCAATACTACCAAATGAATGCATATCTTCAGCATGGCCACAATTGTTTCAAAGGTAAAATGAAATCCAAATAGTGATGATTACGAAGATGCTAACTAAATTAACTTATGACCTCTGATGATTATTATGGGTATTTAAGACCCCATAGATTATTACTTACGTTCATTGTTCTATGTCATATTGTCGTCGTCACTCTAATTCGAATACATAAACGGTCACTGTTATACATTTTTCTTTTTCAAAGTGTGCACGTAACGTCCTATACATATAGAAGAAACATAATTTGTTTCAAATATGAGAGAATGGGAGGTGAACGATGTCAATTTCATTAGACTCACGGGTTTTAATGTTGGGAGTTTTTTTTCTCAATAACACAAGAATGGGTGAGGGATTGTCTCTTTGTGACTTGTGACTTGTGAGTGTAGAGTACAAACAACAATCTTGTCTCTTTCAACTACTAATTTCTTCATACCATCTTTTATTACTCGCTCCTTACTACTTACGGCAAGTAAACTATAAAGCGGAAAAGATAATTTTATGATCTCAAGTGCAATCTATCACACACAAATTTTGCAAATAATAGTGTCATTCAAGAGCATCTTCATTAATACATATGTGAATGAGAATGTGTCAGGGCATGTTAAGTCAAAAGAGAAGCTTACAAAATACACAAATAAAAAAAAAAGTTATCCTTAATGTATTGCTTAATATGAATTATTATTAATAATTGTTATCTGTTTTAGCAAAGTAGGTTATCCCGTGAACTTTGAGTGTGTCCCCACGTTCAACTCCACTCAGCCACTTCTGCCGACCCACTTCTCACGCCTCCATGCCTTCTCACGGTCACGGGTGCTTATCTTCCCTCCCTTTTCAGTTTTTAATTCTGTTTTCTTTTCGCAGAAACAAAAAGACATACATATTTTTTTTTTTGACAACAAAGACATACATATTTAAAATCTCTAATCTAACATTTCTTTTTTTTTTCATAATAGTGGCCAAAAGCCCACAACTAGCCACCATTCATATACTATTTGTTTTTGTTGTGATACAAAACAAAAGTGACAAAATAATTTATTAAAAGTAAGTCCAAACGAGGGAGATGTATTTCTTATTTAATTTGAATCATGTTTATATATATCTACACGAACGTGAAAAATTGTAAAGAGGCAGAAAGTGTTTAATAGTGACAAAAGCTCCCAAAAAAAAGAAAAGACTATTGTATCAAGAGATGGAACCTCTACTGCTTCCTTCTCCTGCAGCGGCTGAGAGTTTCTCCTCTAAGACCTGGAGTAAGTCATGGTACTGTGCGAAACCCAAGTGTGACTGAAACAAAGAACACATTTTTTTTTTTAAAGAGGAGTCTGAGACGAGGCCAAATGGGTTGGTTTGATTGTGAGTTTTACCTGTAATGTCATGCTATATGCTTTCCACAACCGTAGATCAGACCGGAATATATCATAAAGAACCTGCGTTCGTGACAAATAAGTTAAACAATGTGATGCTTTTCCAAGTCGTGATAACTAAAAGATTTCAAACCTCGGATCGTTGTAAAAGAGTGGCAAGAACAACTATCCATTCTTTGAACTTGACCGAACACATCTGAGCCAATAAAAACTCTGCATCTAACCGGTTCTGTAGCTCATTCATTTGCAGCTGAGAGATTCAATAGTATATAAGGTAAGATTAAAAAAAAAAACGGAAAATCCTGAAGTTTTGAGAAAATCAAAAGAAACCAAAATGGAGCTGATTCTCGTACCTTTTGCCCAATGAGTTCAAGTCCTGCTGCGAAATTCTCCAGCTGAGCACAGCCATATCTTTCTCTTTGAAGAAAATCCTGAAGTTTCGGGTTTGCTTAGTAAATAATTTTATTGCCGTAAAAAGGTTAGAGATGAGATGTCGTCAAGCTAAGTGTTGACGTACCACAATATCAAACTGGGTGCCTTTCACGAAGGCGACAAGCTTTGAAAGTTCTTTACCCGACATCAAGTAACTGGCGTGACTCTCTAGTATGCTCTTGACAGAAGCAACGTGAGGACTTTGCTCCTTGAACGACGAGCTTCTCAAGAGACGCATTATTCAAATGAATTGATAAGAAGGCAGTTGTATAACAGTATAAAATAAAAACCAGAAACAGAGTTATAGTTTCAACCTCTTATCCAGTGATGACTTCTTGTGGCTGGAACCGAAAATAAGAAACCCGAGAAGCTTAGGCGATGATATTGTATCTGATTCTGTTGGTGCTTGCTCAATTTCTCTTCCAGATCTCAGCAAGAACCTCACCTTCAGACATGACCAGGCATATGAGACAAACATCATTACTCAAGGTATTCGCTTTCCATTTCAAACAAACAACAAACGCATTGGATACATACCAGCTCTCCAGCAAGATCATAGAGGGACTCATCAAGTGTCGCCTGCAAAAAAGTACAATGGTACTTGTCCTAAGAACATAAGGAGCAAAAAAGTCAGAAAAGTACAGACAGCGGAAATTACCTGCAATAGTCGCAACGCACAGTACTGACTGACAGCAGGACCTTCTAGTTTGGCAATCACCTGCGTCATTTCTATACTTTAGTGTGCGATTCGACACATAGCCTAACAGATTTCTACAGTGATTCAAACAGTAACTCCATTTCACTGTTGTCACAGGAAGTTTTAGTTAAATCTAGAATGGCACCGCTACTTGTGTAGCAACAAACAGAAGACTGAGTTTGTTGATACATCAGTGATTAAACAAACATTTCTTTAACGGTTAAGGACTTCCAAGTCTTACAAGTATATAACAAGCTGCTGTCCGATACCATCTTCGCTGGAAACAGTCTTCAAACAGCCTAAAACCAAAAGATAAAATCAAGTTTTATAGCATATAGTACAGTTTAGTTAACACAAAAGAGCAGAGAAGTTTTCCATCTTACAATTGTAAACTATTCAAATGCCTAGCACACTTAAAAACATAGTTTCCCTAAAGCATTAAGAGAAACTAAGGCCAAACAGGGAGAAAAAGAAACATACGTTGTTGAAATCCCAGCAGCAGAAAATAAATCAGCCCAGTGACGGGCATCTGTTTTTCTGGCAACATTCACAACCACATCGTAGTACTCAGGGAAATTTTTAATTAAATCACAAGCTTTCCGCAAAAGGGATAATTTTTTAAGATGTCCAGGTTCTGAGATCTGGCTCCTGTTTGAACTTGGCCTGAAATTTGTATTATGCCAAACATTTGGGCAAACAAATCAAAATCAAGACAAGATGGCTAAGAAAATATGTATCTGGGAGATGCTTTTAGAAATTGATAGACATTGGATACCTAGAAATATCTGCCTCAAAAACCGTAAAAAGAAGCCACTCCAGACAATGGGAGAAGTGAGGTTTCTCTGCAGATAATTGTGCTAAGAGTAAGGCCTCTTCATTTTTATCCCGCTGTCAACAGTATGAGAAAAGATTTAAAAAGATCAACAAGGAGAAAATGAATAAAGCTATAAAGATTGGAAAGAGGCAGGATTAATATATACCTGAAGGAGGTGGCGGAGTAGGCAATGGAGTATGGTCTGAGCTTGAGGTGTAGGCTCAAAACATGGAAATTCTGCACTTGCCGAAAAGGACATTCTTTGAGAAACTCCAACAACCACACCAAAGTTTGGTAGAAGTCCCAGTGGATACACCTCACGATCAAATTCCAACTCTGGATCCAACTGAAGGATGTAACATAAAATAAACACATTGAGTTGATAGCTCAGTGAATAAGTAAGAACAACAAGTGAGAGATTTGTTTGGATGTATAAACATTTATTGTTGTCACAGAAAGACAAGCTGATATCTGTAAAAAGAAACGGACTCTGATTAGCATTTATACCTGCAAGAAATCCTCTTGGATAAAAGGATCGTCTCCTAGAGAAGGATACCAAACCTGTAATAGAGAGCGTGAAATAAAATCAGGTAAGAACGAAAGACAGGGATTAAAATTGTCAGACACTTGTGGGACAATCCTAGAATAGGGTATTAAAGAAAAACTATAGAAGCAGCTATGAATCAGAAGAATTGCCTGCATTCCTCGATGCCCATAATCTAGCCAAGATACTTCCTCTACGAGATTTGTCTTTTCCTCCGATTGACCACATGTCACCCAAAATAGCTCAACTGAGTCTGTAAGTTCCCTCTCTCGTCCATCAACCAAATCAAGAAGTGAAAGCTCCCCATTTCCCCGCAGTATAAGACACCTAGGAAGACAAAAAAATACACTCATAAACTGAAATGGATGCTCTACTCTACTGATTATTACCTTGAGGGTTCCCTGTCTGACAGATCAGAAGACAAATTATCACTATCCACCTCGCGTTCTCTCGGGTGCTGGTCAGGAACAAATCGCATTGCTGCTGGATGGCTCTTTGCAGTCATGATGGACAATTCTCTTACTGTGGAAAGCTGTTTGTCATTTTATCACTTTAAGGTGCATGAAAAGCAACTCAAACCCTCACATTTGGAAGTTAAAAAATCTAAAAAAATCTACGTTGTGCATGTTTACTGGAACTGATGCATCAAATAAAGGGGCAAAAAAAACTAACTACCTCTAGATATGCTTTGCTTGAAGGTGTCAGTTCACCATACAACTTTACATGGTATACGTGGATGATGAACGGAAGATAAGATACAAGTATATAATCCTGGTAAACATCCATCACCATTGGTTTGCCAAGCAGCACTTTACGACAAAGTAAAGAGCTCTGGTCAAGATGATATCTTGGATAGAAAAGCAATTCATACCTGCAATAATAATAACATACACGTGGAATGAAACAACATTCGAAAGACAAAATGCCCAGGAATACTAATCATAATAATGCTATGTAACGAAGTCTAGAAGAGCCGCATATACATTTCTACTAAAGTACACCTTTTTGTAAAGATCAATATATATAGCCAATGAGGTATAATCAGTAAACTAGTAATATAGATTTGAACTTACGTCTCAGAAGTTTCGATGTAGTTACAAATTACGACAATCTTCCCCAACCATAACAAACCCTTGCAATGAATCTGTTGTTCTTGACTGACATCTCCAAATACTCTCCATTTCTTAAATCTAACGTCATACAAAATCAGACCATGCAAACCAGCAATAGCCAGGTATTGCCCATCCTCGCTAGCTGCCACGTGTTGAACAGGCCAGTTCTGAGTAATATAAGAAACCTGGACCAAGAACATAATATATAACAAATTTATTTCAAGACGTGAAATGGAGAAAAAGCAAAAGGGATAATGGCTATACTGATACTCAACTGGAAGTTTTAGATGTAAAAGCTTAAGATCATCAGTGTCCTCCGCTTGAACCATGAGTAGTCTATCCTCACCATACATTACCTGACGAATATAAGTTTTTCCTGAAACTCCTCTGTTTAAGCAACATTTTCCAAAAGAAAATGCAAGGATTCTATCACAAGATGCCTCCTCTGTAGCAAACAATCTATATCCATATTCATCCCACTGGATGGCTGAAGTACCATTCATCAGCGGTTCGTATCTAGAGTCTTGGTTTGGGTTTATTTTAGGGGAAGATGCAGAGCTCAGTCCAATTTGGCGGACAGTTGACATCAACCTACATCCCGAAACAGACCAAACTGCAAGCCCTCTCGACTTCCACCCAACCGCAAAAGCAGAATTATCAGGCGTCCATGCAATGTCGTTCACAGGCCCAGTGTAATCCGCTGAATAACTGCATGTTTCATAACAGTTTTATCAAACCATGTACCCAATACATCAAGGGCACGAAAGAAACACAAAAGTAAAATTCAAAATCTTGAGTATATCAGCTTTATAGTACTGGAATGAACTATTCAGCACTCATCGATCCTCGCGTAAGTACCAAAAACCGCAGACATCTACACTTATAAATTCCCATTCATAGTAAAAAAAAAGAGAGTATTTGAACCTTTCAAAACTATTCTACTAATATAATATTTTCCAGGCCTTGTCTTTCATAGGAACAAGTTACTTACCCCCAGTCATGCAAAGAAACTGTACGTAAGAGAGAGACCGATTGTGAAAGATCATATAACTCCACCGCCCCTTTTCTTGTACCCACAGCAAGAATTTGTTGCTCTGAAGCCACTGATGCACAGACAGCATCACCAGCCAACTTCTTCTCCGCTTTAATGCTCTCGGTATACTTTAAACCTTTCTTATTCACAGAACATACAACTAGCTGCCCATCAGAGCATAACACAAACAATAACTTCAAAGAAGCGCAGAGCTCCAGCTGAACAATAGCCGATTTGGTGGAGATTTTATGATCAGCTGCAAGTATTGCTGAATCTACTCCAGAAACTAGCCCATTACCGAGGGTATAAGAAGGCAAGAGCCTATCATCGTTGCTATCAGAATGCTGGGAACCAATGGTAAAAGCTCCACCAAACTAGAAAAAAGTATTTAAAAAAGAAGTAAGAAGTCAAGAAATGATGCAGTGACTAACACCAACGAAACAAACAGATGAACACATTACCTCTCCTTTCCAGGAAATACTATATAAACATCCATCAGAGAGTCCCAAGAGCATAGTTTTGCTGTCCCTCACAAAATTGCTCCTGCACAAAGTTAAAAGAAATTCGCTTTACATTTCTAATCCGAAAACATTACTATGGTTCAAATGGTAACAATTGGAGTCGGCACTTACACAGACAAGTTGTCCCCAGCAAAAGGGACCTGCTCACTTAACAAAAGAGATATGCTTGCAAAACTCAACTCAGAAGGCTGTCTCTCCCCAGTCTTTATTCGTTTATCCATAAACTTTACTTTATATATATGAAGAAAGAAAGATGATGTCTGCAAAATCATCAAGAACAGCCGATAAAACGTTAGCTAAGAAATCATCTGTACACATAAGAAGGATTGATAGACACTACTATTATTCTAAAAATCAGTCTCGGCAAATCGAATCTAAAAGGAAAGTATTTTCCCGTGTAAACAATAATTGAACATTTGGGATCAACAGGACTTACAAGAAGAGCAATCAATTTGGAGTCAGGACTCCACACAGCTCTCAGATTCTCCCCTTCGTCACGCACAGACTTCTCATCTCTAATGTACTTCCCTAATCTCACTCGTTGCTATTCCATGTCAAAAAAATTCAAGTGTAAGCTAAATTAACGAAAATCTAGAGTTTGAAATTTCGAAAATGCAAGAGGTGATTAAGCAAAATAAACCTGAGAAGAACCCCAAAGCTCCAAGTGAGAGGGAGATACGACCAGCAATAGCTTGCCGGCGAGCTTAAGGTAGACGATTCTCTGAGAAGACGGACACGATCCAGCTAGAAGCGGGATCACCTGTGGCCATCCATAAGCCATATACATCTTCCCCTTCTCAACTTGGATCCTTCAGCAGTATCACACTCTCTACGATATCTGAGAATTTGGCTCGAGGAAGAAGAGGGATCTCACAGATCCATAAACGGAGCTATGAACATTGGAGACAACAATTACACCGACCGGTTTATTTTGATCGGGTTTTTATTTTACGGATCTTTTCGGTTTACGTACTGGTAGTCAAAACCGGACTTGAACGGATTTGAGATTACAGAACTCAATTTGGAATTAATCATAATTTCATAACTTGATTTGATCATAAAAGAAAATTCATAATTTGAAATCTATACTATTATTTACGAAGTGAATTGCCTGATTTGTCATTCTCTCCATGATTTTAGATAATTTAGATAATTTTTTATATTTAATAATTAACAGTTTTACTTATTTTTCATACTTTTAATTAAACATGTGGTTTAAGACAATCAAAATATTAAAATAGAGTCGGTTTAATATTACTAAAAAATATAATATAAACATATAGATAATATTTTAATATTAGTAATGGAAATATAATATAAATTTAACTATGATAATATTATTAGAATTTTTCTAAATGTTCTTAAGATAATGATAAATTATCAGCCAAATCACGAAAATTATTTATTAAGGAAGATTATCTTTTAATAATATTTTGTAAATTTTTTTACTTGCATCTTCTCCATGATTTTAGGTAAATTTGGTTATTTGTCATTTTTAATTGCTTATTTGTCATATTTTCCAAATATATAGTTAATTTTCTTATTTTTATGTTTAACTAATTTTAATTTTGATTTTGTCATATTCTACATAATTTAAATTATTTCTTTCTTTGTCATACTCTTAAAAATTTTAATTGATAACTTTATTTTGATTATTTATTATGTTTTATTATTTTTTAGAAGCTTATCTATGCTATTATTCTATACTATTATAGTATTGGAGGTGATTGATGAGTGCTGTACGTGCTGTGCTTTGGACAGCCACTTTTTCTTTCTATAGCATTTTTCTAGATCAATCAAGCTTTACATCGAAAAATTAAGCTATAGCCAAAAAATTAGAAAAAGAAATATGTTACATTTCTAAATCAACTTTTTAACAGTTTTTATTTAGTGCTTTGAAAATAAATCTACAACAAAACAATTAATGCCAAAGCAATAAAACTCACAACCTATTTTATAAAGCATCCCCTATACATTAAAAGAGAAGTCACTTTAGTGATTTCTGATTACGTGGCACTCATACAAGGCACTATCGAATTAATTCTCTTAATTCTATTAGTTTCTTTTTCTAATTTTTTTTTGATTTATTTTAAAATCGGCAGAGAAGAATAAACCTAGAACCACTTAATCTAGGTTTCCAAATACTCTCATTCTAGAGTTAACCTATAACCTATTAAATCTAGGCTTCCAAACACTTTCATTCCTAGAATTAGTACGCACATATATATATATTATACTCTTTAGAACATTATTATAAATTATATATACTAACTCTTTAAAACATTAGTACATATATATATATATATATATTTAGTATAAAATATAATTTGGTTTTCAACCTGCGAATGAGAATGGTAAGAAATAGAGTTAAAAATTAGTGTCTTATCCTTTATATAATTATTGATAGAAAAACACACATACATATTATACTAAAATATGTTTAAAATTAGTAATTATTTCTTATTATTTATATAAAATATTTAAATACATTATTGCAGATCGCCAACAGAAAATATATTTTAAAAAATACTACATAAATGCTATTTAAGAATTGAAAGATTAATAAATTATTGTGTGTATGTATAATTGTGAAATCCGCATAAATATTATATAAGTGTATTAAAGAAAAATATATTAAATATTTACCCACCAAAAAAAGAAGGACTAAATATTTACAGACCAAAAATCCGCATTCAATTTAAGATTATTTAAAATTTTCTAAAATTAAAAAAATAGAAACAACATTTAATATAAACAAAGAGGAGACGATATAATGTTTCCTTATTGAGAATATACATTTCTTGCGCATATAAACGTATCCAATTTATTTAATTATTAAATTTATCAAATTTGTTAATTCCTTTTAATGACTTACCTTATTTTAATTATACATACCATGCATCCATTGTTACTTCCTTTAATATTTTTGGATATATTTTTAAATCTATTAAATTTAATAATTTGTATTAAATGTCTTACCTTATTTAAAAAATATGATTATTGCGCAAGTTATTGATATGACAATACAAATTTAGAAATTTATCAAATTTGTTAATTCATTTTAACGACTTACCTTATTTTAATTATACATACCTTGCACAAGTTGTTATTTTCTTTAATCTATTTGAATATATTTTTAAATCTATTACATTTAATAATTCATATTAAATGACTTACATTATTTAAAAAGTACAATCAAGCGCAAGTTATTGATATGACAATACAAGTTTAGACTTTTTATGTTTATAATGATTATTTTGATATGACAATACAAAATTGTATTGATTTAGTAAATAGTAAATAAAATAATTAATAGATTATAATTATTTATTTATAAAACATGATGTCTAATTTAATATTCTAGATTTTTAATACCGGTATTTAACAAGTCATTTAGTCTTTGTATGTTTGTAATTATGATTCCCATATGACAATACGAAATTGTATTGATTTAAATAAATTTACATTTAGCAAATAGTATTTAGTTTGTATGTTATCTACGATTGTAATGATTTAAATAAAGGATATTTTTTCCTATATATAGTCATTTTTAATTGAGAGAAATTCTAATTGATAGGAGATAATAATTATCTTATCATATATTACTTGCGCAAGAATATCATTAAATTCAAAGAGGTCATTAATATTCAATCTTTTCTCTGTTTAATTCATTAAATTCTCCCAAGATATTTCAAAAATAATATTACCTTATAAGTATAATGTTTATTGAGAATTTATTAGAGAATATTCTAATTCTTAACTTATCATGCAAGAAAAATCATTGAGAAACGTCCACCA
The DNA here is from genome assembly GCF_000801105.2 of Raphanus sativus. NCBI lineage: Eukaryota > Viridiplantae > Streptophyta > Magnoliopsida > Brassicales > Brassicaceae > Raphanus > Raphanus sativus. Next base: position 27,639,943 of record NC_079515.1, on the reverse strand, counting down.
ATTTACTATAAATAAGAATTCACAATAGAAGAAACGAAATCATTGAACTTTGTATTATGAACTTTTTATGTTAATAATGTTCTGAACTTTTTTCTTCTTTTTATTTTAGAACATCTAATCTATTAAAAATGAAGTACAAATAGTATTTTAACCCCAAGTTTTCCTTAATATTTACCATTATATGCCATTGGCTTTATACACAGTCGTTTTTGACTTAACAAACTATGTATATCTGATAAATTAACGTGCACTTAAAACGGAGTGAAATAAGACTTGGTTTAATTTTGACACGCACGCTTCACTTAAAACCAGAGTTAAATATGATTGGGTATAATTTTGACCAGTTATGTCGCTTTACTTAATCAAGTTAAATATGCCACCAACTATATATGACTCGGTTTAATTTTTTTGCAGAAATCAATGTTTTAATACACGGTCCACTACATAAAATACCAATATTTCTATAAACATGTTCCAATAGAAATCAAAACAAACATGTTCGTGTGAATTATTATCCAACATTTTGTATATACATAGTTCGGTTCACAACATAAAGAAACAAATTCTGTAAATTCTTAACCATGTAAATACCAATGTCTTGGTTTAGTTTGGTCTGCAAAATTCAAAACAAACGTGTTTCCATATAAAATAATACTCGGTTAAATATTGATCTACAGAATCAAAACCAATATATCATTAGATATTCATCTTATTGGTGCACTAAATCAAAACCAATTTAACTCCTTTGATTCCTAACATTGATAATATTCTTTAAAAAATCCCCTTATTATGCAACCATCTAAGAAGAATACAACCAACACAATCTACATATAAACTTGCAAATCACGTTTGGCTTATTTACAAATAAAAATATTCTGATAATTATGATGATTTAATCTAAAAGGAATGAATATTAATTAATTCAAATTCATATCTCCAGTGAAAATCGATTTGCTTATAGTATTCTATTTAAAATGCTGGGTTTAAAATTTTAATTAATATATAAATAAATAGCTAAATAAACTTTAAAGATATATCAAAAAGTTTTTTTTTATTTTTAAAAAATTGCAAAAAAAAGAAAACTCGGAGAAAACATTATATTTTTTTTTAAATTCATTTGGATAGCATTCCAAAAAATAGGTTTATTTGGAAACATGAATATTAGTTACAAAATAGGTTTCTTTGAAAACATGAATAACAATATAAAAATATATAATATTGTTTGGAAACATAGATAACAGTATATTAAAAAAAATGAATTTATGTTATTAAAAAATAGAAATCTATTATATTATGAGAAACTATCTATTTGTGTCAACTTTAACATATACAAAATGAGCTAATCTAATTATCTAAAAATATCATTCGTCTAAAATAATCATAAAACAAAATTTAAACTTTATATATTTTTTTCAAATCAAAATAATAATTTAAAGTTGATTTATATCAAAAATTGATTTAAAATAACATATATTCAAAAAATTATTTTTAATAAAATATTTTCCAATAACCATTATTAAAAAATATTTTCATTATATGTGATTATTGAAAATATAATATATGTGATTATTTATATGATAGTACGTATAAAATACAATTAATTATATGTTTGATGTGTTTTTAAAGAAAAAAAAGTAGATTGTGAATTAGGGGTGGGCGTTCAAATACACATTCGGGTTCGGTTTAGGTTGTTTGAGTTTCGGGTTTTCAGGTTCAAAGATTTATGTCCCATTCATATATTTCAAAATTTTGGTTCAGATTCGATTTGGATCTTTGCGGGGTTGTTCAGGTTCGGATAACCCATTTAAAATTGTATACTTTAAATTTCTCAAAATATATAAACAAAATAATGTATTACATATAAACTTGAATAACATATATCAGAGTAACTGAACTTAACATATAAATTGGTTTGATTTAAATATTTGGACAAATAATCAATAATCATGTTAAGTATTTTTGGTGATTTGATTATACTTTAACTATTTTAGATATTTACATTTGACTATTTATATATATTTTCAATTATTTAAATTAACTTATAAGTACCATATATATTCTGGATGTTTTATATACATTAAGTCTTAAAATATAAAATATATATAAGTATATAAATCTATTTCGGATACATTCAAGTATCTAAAATATTTCGGTTTGGATCGGATTCTGTTTCAGTTCTATACATACCAAAATTTTGATATTTTAATCAATTTCAGTTCGGGTATTATACTTCTTTTTAGATCGGGATCGGTTCGATTTCTTAGATTCAGATTTTTTGCCCAACTCTAATATTAACATAAAAACAACATATTTTATAAAAAATATATACCCGCACGGGCGTGCGGGTCAAAATCTAGTTAAGCTTTTATATTTCATGAGAGCTGATTTTTCTTTTGGTTTATATGCAGATACCCTATTATGACGATTTCTCCACTGGAGCTATATATGATTTGATGGTACACCTCTTTGATATATCATTTTGATAACATCTTTGTTCCTCAATCTGGTAAAAAAAATTTCTCAATTTGATAACATCTCTAAGCTATATCATTTCAATACCTTGTTTTTGTGCTGCGAATACTTTTCTTTTTTTATTAGTAGATTTATATTACTGTTTAGAATTATAAGCTTATATATACACATTTTTTAATTTGCTGATTGTAATTTTGTTTTATATTTTTTCTTTGATGATTTGAGGGAAGTGTTCATAATTTACACCTCTAAGAGTTCACCATTCCAATCCTGCAAAAGATGTGCGATTAGAATGGTATTTTCTCTATTGTACAATAAAATTTGAAATATTCTAAATTTTTTTATTATATATAATTCTAAACGAAATTTTCTCTTTAGGAAGTATTTTTTAATATACATTTAATTGACAAATTTTAAAATATAATTTTCGTTAAAATATATGTCTATTAAGTAAATTTCTTGTTCTTTTTTATGTCATTTATTAGGAACTATATACATGTGATATTGCATTAAATGTGTTTGGTGATTTGAAATTTAGAAAAGCCCAAAACTATTATCTTCATTATATATATATATATATATATATATATATATATATATGGATATTAAAAAAAGAATTTACCTTGATGTTTCTAATTAGTTAATTCGCGTAAAATAACTTCTTTTATTTATGATTACTTCCGCAAGTTGATGATGAATCAATGATAGTTTAAATGTAATTTACCTTTATGTTTTTAGTTTATTAATAACCTAACTTATTTTGAACACAGATTACCTGTTCAAGTAATCATATTTATCACATCGTTTTAATGCAATTTACCTTAATGTTTCTAATTTGTTAATTCGTTTTTAAAAACTTACCTTATTTTGAATATGATTTAATTGCACAAGTTTATATCATATTTATTGTAAATCATCTAATTACAATATGACTTTAATATTTTTCTTTGAACTGTTTCGTTATTTATTATGAAAATATCCCCTAATAACACAAGAAAAAAGGAAGGTAGACTATATATAAATAAGACACCTAAGGGATGTGAATAATAACTTATTAGTGTATTTTTATTAGATAAAAAATTAAATTTATAAATTCTTACATTTGTTTGTTTTTTTCTATTAACAGATAAATAACACAGACAAAAGACCAATTGTAGTTGACTACAAACCATTTTCAGTCTGTTTCAATAGCGATATGCAAATTTAATAACAAGGTAAGTCTCAATAAAATTTTGAAATCTATCAAATTATTTTATATTGTACAATTGCTAACAAAATATGACAATTTTTTGCAGGTTTCTATGGGATTTTTTTAATTCATAATTGTTCTTCTTATTTTATATTACTTATGGATTATATTTAAAAGATTTATCACATTTTCTTTTCAGATTTCTATGGGATTGTGATACCTGTGAGATTTTTATCACATTTTTTTAATACATCACTATTTCCTATATATTTTTCTTACATTTGTTTTTATTAGTTAACTTTTATTAAAAACATACTAATGATGTTGATTTTTTTTACTTTAGTTAACATTCATTTGTTTTATTCTTATATACTTTTTGTGACTTTTTTAGTTTTTGTTTCAGTTTTATATTGAATTTAGTTCACATAGTTTATGTGTACATAATTTATGTTTTAAAACATAATTTAGAAAAAAAAAATTAAACGACAAAGAGCCTAATTAAACCGATCAAAAAAAACACCGAACCAAGTATAAACTAAACCGGACATAAACCACACTGAACCAGACTAAATATGGTTTACTTCAGTTGAAAAAAAATATTAAAATCGAACTAAACAAACCAACCGAACCGAAAAAGTAACAAATTCCACACATACTGCATCTTGGAGATTTGCGCAAATCATGTCTCAGCATTGAAACTTTCACGTGTTCCACATTCTCCTACATTTGAACTCAATCGATATTATACAATATTTTTATATCCGCACAGGATGCGGGTCGGTCACCTAGTTATGATTAAACAGTTTCTTTAGTGAGTATTTTCGCCTTCCTACATATATTCAATTTGGAATTTTGAGTGATTTATACTAATATTATTCAAATATTGATTTTAAACTCTTTTCAAAATTTCGTTTAAAATTCAATATTATTGGATTGGTAATTTCAAAAAAAACATCTAAACATCCGATGTTATTACAGATATTTATAATTTAGAAATTCTAGTGATTTTGAAGTATCAAAATCGAATGTTTAGATGTTTAGATATTTATAATTGAAACAACAAACAAATAGAAGCCAGTTTTTAAAAAAAAACAAATTTTAATATGAATTAGTATTTGGGATTTTGTTCATTATTATGTTATAAAATCATATTATATCAGATGAAGAAATTTGTTTAAAATGATATAATTATAAATTATTTTATTTGAGATTATGTATATATACTCTTATATAACTATTTCTTAAGTATATGCATTTTACTTGAATCCAAAAACTAAAATGAAACCAATATGGAAATACATGTTCAGGTCATAGATGAAGTAAAATACCTATTGGGTTTTGTTTTTGGACATGTAGATATCTATTCGAGTCCGGATATCCAAAATATCCGAAATATTTTGTGCATATTACATATATGTGGGTATTTCAGATATGTTTTATGTATTACAAATATATTTTTGGAATTTTGAGTGATTTATACTAATAATTATTCAAATATTGATTTTAAACTCTTTTCAAAATTTTGTTTAAAATTCAATATTATTGGATTGGTAATTTCAAAAAACATCTAAACATCCGATGTTATTACATATATTTATAATTTAGAAATTCTAGTGATTTTGAAGTATCAAAGTCGAATGTTTAGATGTTTAGATATTTATAATTGAAACAACAAACAAATAGAAGCCAGTTTAAAAAAAAAAATTAATATGAATTAGTATTTGGGATTTTGTTCATTATTATGTTATAAAATCATATTATATCAGATGAAGAAAGTTGTTTAAAATTATATAATTATAAATTATTTTATTTGAGATTATGTATATATACTCTTATATAACTATTTCTTAAGTATATGCATTTTACTCGGATCCAAAAACTAAAATGAAACCAATATGGAAATACATGTTCAGGTCATAGATGAAGTAAAATACCTATTGGGTTTTTGTTTTTGGACATGTAAATATCTATTCGAATCCGGATATCCAAAGTATCCGAAATATTTTGTGCATATTACATATATGTGGGTATTTCAGATATGTTTTATGTATTACAATATATTTTTGAAGTTTTGAATTTGAATTTTTGGTTATATTTTAGGTAATATAATCATTTTTATAATTAATGCATAAATGTTGTAAGTCTACATTGAGAATTAAATATGGTGTATATCAATATTGCATAACAACTATAATGTTAGGTGATAAAGTATTTTATAAAAAATTGTATCACATGAAATAAGGAGTAATAAATAATATGATTTATTTAAATATTTAAAATTTTGTATGGTTAGAATAATTAATAATAGGATCAAAAATAATGAATAGTTACACATTGGTCTAACAACTTTTTATTGTATATTTTTAGAATGATTCTTTTTAATAGTATAGATTTCTTAGCTAAAAAGTAAAAACATAAAAATTAAAGTCTCATAGTTTTAAATTATTTTTATAGTAATTTAATTAAAATCAGATAGCTTTCCTATTTTATCAATAATCATCAAAAAATTCCATTGAAAACCAAATCATATCAAATTCATCATTCAATATACCTAAATTAGTCAGGTTGGGTTTTAAAATATTTCTGCATTATAGATTTTGAGTATACTTTTTTTTTGATCAACTGATTTGAGTATCCATATGATATATTATTTTTTGCTTTGTATTGTAAATGGCAGCTGTTACTTGTTAGAACTAGAAATGTGTTTCATTCTCGCAAGATTGATTTAACCAACAATGAATTGAAGACATCCACTCTCATGTAAATGCAAGCTATGAGCATTTTAGTCAGGAAAAGAGCAGTGTTATATTCGACCACTATTTCAATCAGTTAAATACAATACGAACATGATCTTCCCTTTTTTGACGTCTCACTTGGGTGTGAAAGTCTGTTAAAGAAGAAAAAAAGACAGAAGCTAATCAATAAACAACTGTCTAGCTCAGACCATACCAAAACCAAAGTTGATTTGGATCGCACTTACAGCGAAGATAGTGGCGTGGCCAGGATCAGCAAGATGTGCAAAAAGGTTATCAATAGGACCAGTCCTCCGTGTAAATTTGTTTTGGAACCAAGCACCATCACTGCCAACATAGTTGTTCTCTTTTGTCCTCAACTCCTTGAGCTTAGCCGGGCTACCGGATCCCCACCCAGTGGGTCGAACCACAACCCACCCGGGTATCCAACGTCTGTGCCCGTCAATTTGTTGTTTGGGAAGATTGGATCAGTATTGACGCTACGTCCCTCAGCCCATCAGATTAAGATGAGCTCAACGACGAACAATATGGTTTTATCCGTGAAATATTCTTGCTCTCCGGCAGTGTAAAACGACGGCGTGTTGAGGATACCGATCTTGGTTAGAAACTCCGGTGTAAAAATCCTGGCAGCGCCGAGCATTTCCCACCGACAGTGGACTAGCTCTGCTTGTGCGTTCCATTTTAAACTATCCGGGTCAGATGCTGACACATGCATATACGCTTTGTCAATATTAATTAGGTTAAACGAGTTATGAAAATAACCTAATAAAAAGCATATGGAGAAATAAATAACACTCACAAAGACCAAGAGGATCAAACCCGAAGTCACTAGGGAGGCTACCGTTGAGCCACTCTGGAGGAGTGCTTACAGGGAACCAGATTGGTCTATTGGGATCTGCTGCCACAGCGCCCAGACGCAGGCGATCTGGAAACAGCTGGAACACTCGATAAAAGTAATCAATTTCTACTATGAAATTATTGTTTACTTTTTACCAATTTAATCTAGGCCATATTTGTATGTATTTTTGGATAATTAATTGTTAAAATAAATAGTATAGCCCGTTCTTTTAAAAATTATCATATTAACTTTTTATATACAAAATAAATAGTAATTTTAAAACAAAAATATAATACGTTAACATAAAATATTTTGAGAATCCAAACTTTTTATAAAAATAATAGTTTTTTATAATTCATATGAAACTAATTTTAAAATTAAATTATTAATATGGTGTTACATTTTAAATAAATAAAAAATAAGTTTTGAATATATGATTAGTAAAATTTCATCACAAATACATTTCAATATATATACAATTTTCAAAATAATATTTATTTACATTTATCAAAAATTGTTAATATATATATATATATATATATATATATAGTTTATTATATATTTTTAAATATTTTTTTGAAACAAAATATATCCGTAGGAAGTGCAGGTTAAATTTCAGTAAACCGTTGTTCTTAAATGATCAGTATTCTTTTTACATTTCACACATGCATGCACACTCAAATCATAAAAGAGGGACGTCACCGATACAATTTCTACGTTACATGGATCACTATTCTAGCCTTGTAAACTAAATTTTTAAGAAACCTTAAGTTAATTTTATCAGAGAGGAGAGAGCAAATGAGCTTACCTTGGAGAAGAAATGGAGGTGATGGCAGAAGAAGCACAAAGAGATGCCATTATTCCCGACGTTGTTTGACCTTCTTCTTCAAGACTCAAGTGTTAGAAGAAGAAGAAACGAAAGAATGATGTATAAACTATAAAGCTCTATGATGACAGAACTAGGTTATGCATATCTGATCATCGAAGTGAGGTCTCCCATTGGTTATTTATATCTCATGAATTCTAACGCAAAATAAAATAAATGAGTATTTCAAATGTTTAGATATTCTATCAAAAAATGTTTTAAGTATCTCATTTGAAATACTTTTGACGGGATATCTAAATATTTAAGATACTCGTTTACTTTATTTTGTGTTGAGATGCATGAGATACTAAAATATTGAAAACTCATTGATAATTGTGCTCTCAGATTCTCTATATCAAAATAGCTACTATTAACTGAATTTCACCAAAAAAAAAGTGATAAATAGTATTTCAAATGATTGGGCAGAAAATAATACAAAAGCCCCAGTTAAGAGTGTAGGTTCTGATATGGGCAATAGAAAATATGAAAAATTTGCGTCTGTTTAAGGTTACGTTTGCAACGGATTGTTCACAATTGGTAAAAATGGTTTCGGAACCAGAGAAATGACCAGGTTTTACAAGTTATTTGGAAGATATAAAGACCCTCAAAGATGGCTTCATCAACTCAAAGATTATTCATGTACCAAGACAGTAAATATGCAGGTGGATCGTCTACCACGCAGTGTCAGGACACAACCGTCTTTTGTTGTCCACATGGATGCAGAGTTACCGGCATGGTTTTCAGAGACCGGATGAGAATATGTATTTTATGCTGATGACAAAAAAAAAAAGAGTGTTGTTACAAAAAAGGCCATAGTTAAGAGAAAGCTATGGGGCGTCAAGAAAATATCCCAATGGTTTTCACTTTTTATATTTTCAGGACCTGATGTAATACATGTACCTTCTACAAATTCAATGCACTCCATTTTCTCATGAGATTACAAATGAAAACATGGAGTGGTACCATGGTCCAAGGACAAAAATACATGAAGTGGTACCATGCGACGTTTACGATAAAGACAAGACGACACCTGTTACTACAGTTACTAGCAAAATTATTAGGTTTCTATGAAAATCATTGTGTAATTTGACGAAATCTTTTTATAACGATGCATACATATAATTCTTTTTCAAACTACCCTACTTAATAGGAAACAATACAGTGAAACACACATCTGTAAACAAACTGTTTAGCGAACACTGTTTTCTTCTATCATTCACATATAAGGCTGCACTACCTAATTACTTTTATTTCCAACACTACACATGTAAAGCAACACAACAAATCATGTTATTCAGGGAATATATATATGTAATTAAGTAAAATTGCGAACTGAGAAGAAACTTTCTTTTTTTTTTAATTGAAAACTGAGAAGAAACTTACATACATGAACTCCAATAATTAAAGATTTGATCGTACTATTCAATTATAATTGATTTAATCGTGTAATAAAAAAATAAAAAAAAGACAAAAATAGCACTAAACCAGGTTTTTGTCACAAAATAGTATCAGAAAGAAAAAAATGACCAAAATAAGTTTTATTAAAGAGTAAATATGCATTTATAACTCTTGGGTTAATTAATTTACGACTTAGGGCTTAGAGTTAAGGAGTGCGGTTTTAGTAATGTGTTCAAATATTTAAAAATAAAAAAAAAAATATTAAAATTTTCAAAACAAAAAAGTGTTATTTTGGTCATTTTATTTTTTGAGTGATATTTTTATGACAAAAACTTAAAAAGTGCTATTTTAGAGATTTGCCAAATAAAAATCAAGAGGGCCGGAGTAGTGGCATTTGAAAAATAATTCCAATACCGTTGAATTCTCAGTTCGATTTTTATTGGCCACGTGAATATTAACTATTGCTTTCGGTCCATTTGAAAATTCGGTATCCATCAGTAGGTTACATATTTTATCAAAGAATTACGACTGTAATTTCTTTAATAAATATGAGTTTAAATCTTTCTTCAAAAAAATATTGTGTAATAAAATATTTATTGCCGTGACTTTCAGCATCTAAATGTTTTTTTCTGTTGCAAATAAAGTAATGATTGAACCTCAGATTCCACCAAAACATCATTTGAAAAAAATCAAATATTGGATCATGATGTTGGGGATTATCGTATAAATTAGTTTATAAAAGAACAAGAAAAAGAGTCAATCAAGTATAATCGTATCGTTCATGATGGGACTAGAGAAAGAGATGGTGTGAGTAACCAAAAACTAAACAGTGACAGGACAATGAGAAGTGTGGGATAGATTGGAGATGAGATGAAAGGCATAGAAGCGAGAGGGCCATGTGACTGTCTCGGCCTCATTACAACATTTCCTAATCGACACTCGATGATCCATACCTTTCCCTTATCGTTTTAGAGCTTCTTTTTCTTCTTCGTCTGATAAATTGGACCGACTGTAATTGACAAATTCCTTGTGTATTTGTCGTGTAACATACATTAGAACATGCATGTTCGGTGACTCATGACTGGTTATGATCAAGGTTCGGTTTGAAACTCGTTACATTATGTCTGCAAAATTGTTTAATGTGTATTGATATACTGTAATGTGTAAGTGTGTATTACATCTCATTCTCGTGTAAAACTAACTAAATAGTCTTGAAAATATATGATATACAGTGAAATTATATAAATTAATAATGTTAAGACTATAATGATTTAATGATTAAAAAAACAATTTAGATTTATTAATTTCAAAATGTAAATTTTTTTTTAAAATAGTTGGTTTTACTGTATATACATTAATAAAATTTTATAAATTCAAACTATAATTTACATATAATTTTACTAAATATTATTAAAATATATAGAAAATATACAGATAATTGTGAATATAAAATAAATAATTTAATTTTTATCATAGTTATATAGATTATATATATATAAATAATTTTCTATTTTATTGGAATTCTATATTTATATGAGATTTTTTATATATTATTTTATCTATTTGTGTCATATTTTGAATCAGTTTTAACTTTTTTTTTGGTCAACGATTTCATTTCATTTCATTTCATAAACTCTCAAAACAGAGTAAACAAAGAACATAGTCTGGATACAACATTCATAATAAAAGCAACAGCTAAACAACAAGATAGTGAAGTGAAAAGAGTGACAAGGTTCCTGCAAGGAGAACTTGTGATCTTAATCAAATCCAACCATGAACGCATGGCAGAGAAAGGGACAGTGGAGTCCAAAAATAACTGAAGACTTGAGAGTCTATGAGTCATTGCTGATTGAAGAGCTTCAAGCATTGTTAAATCTTCATCACCAAGGGACGAGCCTGCACACAAGCTAATAGAGGAGCTTTGGGAGTCAGGGGCTTCACCCTTTCCACAGATAAACCACCCAAGACCTCCACTTTTTAAGCTTCAAATCACGTTCCATTCACCGAAACAGTCGGCACGATCTTAACATGATAGGTTGGGGACGTTACAACTACAAACTCAGAGGCAATAAAACCCCACTTTATGAAGTCTGAAAGCTGTGAAGAGCACCATCCTCGCCAAATGAGTAACCCTAAAACAATTGAGACCAATACCACCAAGGCAAAGGTCCAAATAACCAATACCACTAAGGCAAAGGTCCAAATAACCTCACACTGAGCTAAAGAACTGGTACACAAAAGTGTAATATCCTCATACTGAGGTAAATAAAGTTTCATAAAAAAACTCACAGAGACTGTAACATCCTCAAACTGAAGTAAAAAGAGCTGCAAAGAAAGCACAACATCCTCATTCCAGAGTAAAAAGAGACTCGAATTGAGAAAATCAAAACCTAACAGAAGGCAAGGTTCTAAGTAGGGGTGGGCACTTCGGTTATTTTATCGGTTCGGTTCGGGTTCGGTTCGGTTTGGTTAATTCGGTTCAATGATTTATCCAACCAAAGTAAACCATAGTTAGTTCGGTTTGGATCGGTTTCGGTTCGGTTTGAACTCAGTTCGGTTTGAATTCGGTTCGGTTTTAAAACACAAACGCATGGTCATAAAATCATCGTGTTGACGATTATAAAAAACTAAATTATGTTGACTAATTTCAATATAAAACCGAAAAAAACTTTTAAAAACACAAAACATTTATAAGAGCACAATCAAATCAAGTTAACTATAATAAATAGAAAATTAAAAAAACATCATTAATAATACCTATACAAATAAACTATGTAAACTAAATATAATGTAAAACTGAAACAAAAACTTTAACAAATTATAAACATCAAACAAAAATTAACTAAAGTAAATAGAAAACTAAAAAAAATCCTTAATAAAATTAACAATAACTTTAGTCTTAGCATTTTAGTATATTGTATATTGTTATATGCACATTGGTTATGGGTTCGGTTTAGTTTGGTTCGGTTCAACGTGGTTCGGTTCGGATCGGGTTTGGTTCGGTTGGTTCGGGTTGGGAAAATCTTAAACCTAACTGTTTGATAATAGACTTTGGTTCGGTTCGAATCGGTTTCGGTTCGGTTGGTTCGGTTCAATCGGTTCGGTTTGGTTTTTTTGCCCACCCCTAGTTCTAAGATATGTGATTTACTCCAATAGACTGAAGAACCCAAACCCGAACGCTAGGTGTAAGGAGTGAAGGGTCCAGTAAAAGGTAACCATGGGTTCTCCCCGAGAATAGTACTAGACTGAGAACTGCACAAAGCAGTAGATAGCTTCACTCCAGAAGACTTAAGAACTGAACCGTTATAGCCAGGACGAGATCTTCGAGAGCCAGTAGAATCTGGAGGTTCTGGAGGTGGAGCCACAACAAGGAGATCTGAGAGGAAGGTGAAAGGCGGATCTGGATCTGGATCTGGATCTGGGACCGGACCCATCGAAGATAAAAACCGAGCAATCACCGTCGTAGCCATGGTAGAAAGAAAAAGGAGGGAGTAAGAAGGTTCTCGTCGGCGGACGTGAGGTCACACCGACGGCGGAAACACTAACGACGAAACCCTAATCGCCTTTAATATCGCATCTCTCTCACTCTCTCTCTTTTTTTGGGGGGGATGCTACTTTTGAATCAGTTTTAACTTTGAAACTAATTTTTAATTAATGTATCGTATTTATTATTATCAAATATTGATTCAGAGGTTTCTATTTGAATATCAATGTTTCAATATAATACACCACTTACTGTCAAAACGACATTGAAAAATTTTAATATAGCAACCCTAAAATGAGCTCAAAGTTGATACTTTATGAGTTTTGCTGAATTTTTGTGCGTTTCCGTGGAAGTTCTTCATAGGCTAGAAACAAAAGCTGAATGCTATAGTACAAAGAATAATCATTTACGGTTTGTGGAATTTATAATAAGACATCATAGATTGCTGGTTTTCAGCGGGGGAAATTGTTAAATTAATTAAGACATCAACTTCAAACAAAAATAAAATAAAAAGAAAATTAAAGTAAGACACACAACTTCATGATTCATGAATATACCAAGAGTATCAAATTTATTTAATTATCTATGGTTCTTATTGTGTCTTAGAGTCTCCTATAACAAGCCATACTTGTATGAAATGCATCTTGTGAGAATGTGTTCATACATCAATATTATTAAAAAATATCATCACCAATTGAGAAAAATTATGTTCAATTATTATCTTCTTTTATTTAAAAATAAAGTTGACTAGAATAGATTTTGATTAATATTTATATATAAATATGACTATAAAAAAATATAAATATTATTACAAAGAAAAAATAAATATAAAAATTAAATTTCAAAAAAGTAAAATAAATATATCTGTCTTTTGAAAGGTGGGTCAGAATTTAATACCCTATTAGATTACAATATCATACGATCACTTGAACATCTAAAATACGATTTTAGTACTGATAAACCTAAAGTGTGGCTAGTTTCGTATCAACTCCGGCTAAAACGACATTTGTCCGATCAAAGTAGAGCCATGAACCATTGCCGGTTGGTGGAAGGATCATTACCACCGACGACTTGTCTCCTATATCTCTCTTCGGCCCACCACTCGGTTAAACAATTGATTTTCTTTCTTTATATCGTTTTCGAAATGGAGAGGGTCTAGATAAAGACTGATTCTTCTTCTTTATTAATCATCTCTATTCCCTCTCTTTTAAGTGTCCATGACCCACCACCACACACCCTTGGCCTTCTCTCGTTTTCTTTACTCTCTTCATTTTTAACTTTTGCTTTTACTCGACTTGATGTTTTCTTCCTTTACAGGATAGATTTCATTCAATTTTTAAACATCTATTGGCATAATATCATGATTTTCAAATTTAAATTAAATATTTTTAACATTCCAGCCTGATACATTCAGCCACATTTTGATGTATATACATATGAAAGTACATTTCTATAAACAAATCTATTCAGCAAAACTATCATAAATTGAACATGCCTACTGCACGTACAAGGTCACAACAAATACGTATAACAAAAAAATCAGCTTATAAATATAGTCTAATTCGTTGATATTTACACTTCGACCGATACCAACACAGAATCACAAGAATAGTCCATATTTTCTGCTGTGTGGAATATCTTCTTAAATGTGTAAACCCGTTTGAAAAACAATACAACCTAACAGTTACAAGACTACCAGATGTGATTATAAAATAAAACTGTTTTTTCCCCATATTCCCTTTTTTAAGATCTTCAAATTATTATTTTTGGTTTTTAAAGAATTACAAGTAGGGGTGGGCGTTCGGATATCCGTTCGGATTCGGATCGGGTATTTCGGATTTTCGGGTATTTCGGTATAGGAGTATAAAACCCGTTCGGGTATTTCTGTACTTCGGTTCGGGTTCGGGTATTTTTAGTTCGGGTTCGGTTATTTCGGGTCGATTTTTCGGATATTTAGATTTTGCAAAAAAAAATTAACTTCTTCATTTCTCAAGTTTTTTTCTTTTAAAAATATAAATTTTACTTAACTGATATTTTATTTTTAATATATTGAATGATTTGAAGATAAAATCTTAAAAATAAAATACACTAATTTGATTATTGTTTTAAAATTTTAGCTGTAGCTTTTGTTAATGCATGAAACTAAAATTTGGACATGCATTTTAAGCATTTTAAGTGAGCAAAAAATCACTTTTCTTGCAATTATATGTATATTATCTAATTTTAAACCATGTGTATAATTAATACACTACAAGAAAACATGGGGATACTGACGGACAAATTCGTCAGAATGTCGTCGGAATAGGCATATTTTGACGAATTTCTGACGAAACCGTCCGTCGGTATCATTTCGTCGGTATTTTCAATTTCGTCCGAATTTTGTCAGACATACCGACGAACTTCTGACGAATACCGAGAAACCATATACTGACGAACTTGCGACCACATTCCGAGAGCATTTTCGACAACATGTTTCATCGGAAATCAGAAAGAACCGACGAACCAAGTCCTCGGAAAATACCGACGACACTTGGTTCGTCAGAAAATACTGACGGACTAAATCCTTGGAAAATACCGACGAACTTGGTTCGTCAGTATTTTCTGACGAACCATATGTCGTCGGTATTTTCAATTAAATAAATAATTAAATTTTTCATTTTTAAATTATTTTTATTAGAATTAAATTTTGCAATTTAAAAAAAAATAATTAAAACAAATCTAAAAGTGAAAATTAATAATATTATAGATGTCAAAATTCATACAAACCGAAATAGAAAAAAAACATTCAGAAAGTTTTAAAATTCAGAAAAAACTAAGAACTGATCGAAGGAAACAAACGGTTTAGCTTCTCCATGATCTCTGCGTGGTCTTCTTTTGCGATGCCAGCTCAGAAGGATGGTTTGGTTCTCGGTAAGGATAGTGGCGTTCTGCTGCTCCAATGCCACAATCCGTTCATCTTTGTCATGCAGCTCCTCGAGAATCATGGGAACGGCATACGGAGCTTGCGAAGAAGATGTCGGATACGAAGAAGCACGGCGGGCCAGCCCAACTAAACGGTCTCCTTTCCTTTTAGGAATGGCCTACAAAAATATTTAAAGTTAGTTATAAACTACCTTATAAAATAAACTTATTAATTTTGAAATTTACCTTTCCAACCATCTCATTGATTTGCAATCGAGACAAGTTGGTTGACGCTCCTGTAGAATCGCCGTCATCAGAGAGAGGCTGAGACTAAGACTGAGATGCTATTTCAGTTTCCACCATCTCAACGACACCTTTGATGACAACGTCTTGGATTTGACCCGTCTTCTTGTTAGTGTGAGTCACCTTGATGAGTTGGAGATTATCAACGGGATTACCCTCATTTGCTTCGATCAAAAAACCGCCATTATTAAACATGATTTATACATATATATGTATAAAAATTATAAAATATTAAAAATTTATATATATATGTGTATAAGAATTATAAAATATTAAAATTTTATATATATATATATATATATGTATAAAATTATAAAAAATTGTTAAATTTTTTATTATACATGATTTATACATATATATGTATAAAACTTTATAAAATATTAAAAAATATATATATATATATATATATATATATATATATATATGTGTGTGTATAAAAATTATAAAGAATTCTATATATACTGTAAACTTGAAAAACGTTTTGAAAAAATCATAAAAACATTTTTAAAAATCATATACACGTTTTTAAAAATAAAAATATATTAAAAAATCAAAAAACGTTTGAAAAAATCAAAAAACGTTTGAAAAAATCATAAAAACGTTTTTATAAATCATATACACGTTTTTAAAAATAAAAAAACGTTTAAAAAATCAAAAAAACATTTTAAAACTTGAAAAACGTTTTGAATTTTAACCAAAACACCAAAAAAATCCAAAAAAATAAACAACAAACCAAACAACAATCCAAACATATATATCCTAAACTATCCATTCAATCCTAGAATTTACAATCAAACAACCTAAAATTCAGGTTTACAATCAAACAACCTAAAATCTAAAAACCAAAACCCTAAAAACTTGAGATTAGATGAGGAGGGGATGATTCTTACATGATTAGGGGTTTGGAGAAGAGATATGAGGATGAGGAGGTGATTCACCGGTGAAGGGAGCTTGAGTTTGGCCGGAATCGCCGTCAGAAGGAGAGGAATCGCGGAGAGGTTTGAGAGAGAGGCGGTGATAACGAAGAAGAAGAAGAAGAAGGGTTTTTTATATTTAATAATTCTGACGGACGAAGTTCGTCAGTATTCCGTCAGAATCATTAAATATATACGAAAAGGCGGTTCGCGAAAATTTTCACGCGGTTTGGTTTTCCCGGGGAAATTAGAATACCGACGGATATATTGTCCGTCAGTATTTTTCGACGGAATACTGACGACCCATTCTGACGGAATTCCGAAGACTTAGTGTTTAGGGGTTGGTTTCAAGTTTTTAAATGTAAAATCCAAATCTTTGATAAGAAATATAGTATTTGCATAAAGATTTAACAATAAATATATTTTTATAACATGATTTAACACAACAACATTTTTTTGTAGTGTAAGATTATAAATATGATTGTATAAGTATATGAATGTTAAGATGAGATGTTGTGAAAACAATGATATGCATACATAAATATTTAAATAAGTTGTTATATTTGAACGGTTGCGATCTAATACTATACTAAAGACTTATTATGTGTTATTTTCATACTTTTGGCATATAAATTTGTAGATTTTTATGTTTAAAATTTTGTAGAAACACATGTCCTCGGTAATCCGTCAGAAAATACCGACGACATTCTGACGGACTGGACATGTCCGTCGGAATGTCGTCGGTATTTTCTGACGGATTACCGAGGACATATCGAAAATTCAATGAAACCATATGTCCTCGGTAATCCGTCAGAAAATTCTGACGGAATTCCGACGACTTAGTGTTTAGGGGTTGGTTTCAAGTTTCTAAATGCAAAATCCAAATCTTTGATAAGAAATATAGTATTTGCATAAAGATTTAACAATAAATATATTTTTATAACATGATTTAACACAACAACATTTTTTTGTAGTGTAAGATTATATATATGATTGTATAAGTATATGAATGTTAAGATGAGATGTTGTGAAAATAATGATATGCATACATAAATATTTAAATGAGTTGTTATATTTGAACGGTTGCGATCTAATACTATACTAAAGACTTATCATGTGTTATTTTCATACTTTTGACATATAAATTTGTAGATTTTCATGTTTGAAATTTTGTAGAAACACATGTCCTCGGTAATCCGTCAGAAAATACCGACGACATTCCGACGGACTGGACTCTGACGGATTACCGAGGACATATCGAAAATTCAATGAAACCATATGTCCTCGGTAATCCGTCAGAAAATACTGACGACATTCCGACGGACATGTCCAGTCCATCAGAATGTCGTCAGTATTTTCTGACGGATTACCGAGGACATATCAAAACTTTTATGAAATCTTATGTCGTCGGTATTCCGTCAGAATACACCGACGAATTTCCGACGACCCCAACGGTTATATATGTTGATCGAAATATCGTCGGTATTCCGTCAGTATATTCTGACGGAATACCGACGAACCATGTTTTATCAGAATGTCGTCGTAATATCGTCGGAATATACCGACAGACCTCTTTTCCTCGGTATTCCGTCAGAATATATTGACGGAATACCGACGACTTCATATTTTTCGTTTTCGTCGGAAATCGGTCTGAAAGTCGTCAAAAACATCCGACGACTTTTGTGTCCGTCGGAACCGCCGTCGGAATTCCGGGTGTTTTCTTGTAGTGATATAAGTATTTTGAATAAAATTAGAGAAGTAAACTATGAATATATGGTTAATAGTACATAAGTTCGGTTATTTTCGGATATCCATTCGGGTTCGGGTATTACCCGTTCGGGTTCGGATATCCAATCTCTTATAATTCAATACCCGTTCGGGTATTTTGCTACTTCGGTTCGGATTTCGGTTCGGATTTTTCGGGTCGGATTCGGGTGCCACCTCGGGTATCGGGTAAAGTGCCCACCCCTAATTACAAGGTACACGTAAGTTTCAATGTTGATTTAAAGTCCTATATTCCATCCTTTGTTGTTTTTTTTGAGAATTATATTCCATCCTTTGTTATGAAGTAAAAGAAAAGAATGAAAGGAACCCTAAGAGGAAAAGCAAAATTCTCGGTAAATGCTAATAGAGACTGGGCATCAGACAGAACTCTTTTGACGTATGATTCACGTAACGTAGCCCAGCCGTTGGATTTTTTTTTCTTCACTAAACTAGTAGTTAACGATGTTGATCATATTAACACACTTTGTTTTCAAATATAACGATGCATTCTTTGTGGTTCGATGAAATAAATGTCCAGATATCGAGGACGTACGTACCCGGTCTTTGATCTTTCTACTGTCTT
Source organism: Raphanus sativus (assembly GCF_000801105.2). NCBI lineage: Eukaryota > Viridiplantae > Streptophyta > Magnoliopsida > Brassicales > Brassicaceae > Raphanus > Raphanus sativus. The sequence continues at coordinate 27,620,479 of NC_079515.1, read as the reverse complement.
GGAGTAAACTTCACGTGTAAAATAGCAATATACAACGAATACCAAACCACATCCTGATTCAGCCGAATAGTAATATGCAATGAATTTCATATAAAACAATGAATAATAGGACGAAACCACATCCACATCAACCTCTCCTATCAACCGCACGTACCACGTGTGCCGGTCGTCGTGCAACTTGCCGATGTTTATATTCCTAAACATGGTAACACAGTAGAGACGCACGCAGACGAATAAAATAATCTAATAACGTTGGTGACAGATTCACATCTCACGGACCAATCTTTGTTCCCTTTGTTGCTTTTCCCATTTTAGGGTCTCGTTGGTATTTACTATTCAGAGTATAATAGTGTAAAAAATAGGTGAAAAAAGAGATGTAGTATATGTTTTAAAAGAAATAAGGTTTGAGTGTGTATTTTTCTTGTTTGAATAATAATTAGAGTAATATGATAAAAGGTTATTTCACTTAATTGTTAAAATTTTGGTCAAACCAGAGTAACACAAAATATACTTAAAAAAAAATTAGAATAAATGTTCACTCAGAAAATATTGTGTTCGAAAACAAAAACAAAAGTTCACTCACAAAAAAAATACAGTCAAACTCTTACCTTCCTTTTCCCTTCACGTAAAAACGTCACACTCAGTTAACTTTAGCAAAGCGGTCCTCCCTGACACGACGTCGTTTAATCCCTTCTTCTTCTTCCTTTTCCTCTCACCTGCTCTATAAAAGAAACTCTCTGTATTTTATTAAAAAACTCAACCTTTATTAACCAGAGCTCACTCACCCTCTCTCTCTCTATTCTCCCTCTAGCTCCGATGGGCTTTCCCGTAGGCTACACAGAGGTCTTCATCCCGAAGCTCTTCGTACAAACACTCTCCCTACTCAGTTTCATCAGAACCGTCCTCTTCTCTCTCTTCCGCTTCTTGGGCCTCTCCGACTTCCTCGAAATGGACCAAACCTGGCCCGACCACACATCTCACCCGACCCGAACACCCACCGAACCCCGCTCCCCCTTCTCCGCCCTCCTAATCCGCGAGATCTTACCCGTCATCAAGTTCGAAGACGTCTCCGGCGAGGATCTGCCGGAAAGCTGCGCCGTCTGTCTCTACGAGTTCGAAGGAGAGCAAGAGATCCGGTGGCTGAGAAACTGCAGGCACATATTCCACCGGAGCTGTCTCGACCGTTGGATGGATCACGATCAGAAGACGTGTCCTCTCTGTAGAACGCCGTTTGTTCCGGATGAGATGCAAGAAGAGTTTAATCAACGGCTGTGGGCTGCTTCGGGTGTTCATGACTTCCACAGCGAGTACTGTCCCGTGACGGAACTATAGAGAGAGACGGCTTCTTTTCCCTCCTCCTTGTGTCTTTTTTCTTTTTGACTTTTCACCCCTGTACTTTTAAATTTGCTTTTTTCACCCTTGCTAACATTAGATTTGCCACGCTTTCATGTGTTTGTTAGATATACATATGAATGATATGAGCAATAAACATTACCAAATCAAAAAATGAAATCGAAGTAGTTTGTTTACTTTTTAGTATATAATAGAGATGATTTGTATAAAATCTTATTGCAACCAAAAAAAATTGATATTGAAAATTTAATATATGGGTTGAGTTATCCATTTAGATAAACTGTGCGAACCAAACTCAAAAACTGAAGTAAAATACAAAAAGTATCTGAAAACCTAAAAACAAACTAAAAGCAAAATAAAATATATCTGGATAAACTGATCTGATCCAAGTTTTAGTCTAGTCAAATATATCTGAAATTTAAGTTCATAACTTTCAATCTGCAAATAACACTTGACTAGACTTTTTTTTTTTTTTTGTTGTTCAAAAAAAAGTCTAGTCAAGTGTTATTTGCAGATTGAAAGTTATGAACTTAAATTTCTATTTATGGAAACTTATCCTGTTTTAATTAATTCTGATAGTTTTTTTTTTGTCACAATAAATTTTTTTTTTGTCACCAAAAAAAAATTTATTTCTGATAGTTATCAATACATAAATGGAGTAACATTTAATTTAGTGATAAAATTAACTTTTTAACAGGAGTAGTTAAGATCGTGTCAGTACTTGTTTCTGACCACTGAGCAATGAGTGACCACATCTGTATTATTTTGTAAATTATGGTAATAAATATTTCAAAGTCATTGTGACAAAAAAAATTCAAAGTCAGTCTCACTTGTTATCTTTAGATTTAACCAAAAGTATCTGTGTTACAAAAAAAAAACAAAAGTACTCTAAATTCAATGGATCATGGTAATGTGTAAAGGCTTGGTCTGCAGATCGAAATATGCTTGGTCTGCAGATCGATCAGTCAATTTCAAACGTAATAAACTACTTCTCATTCATTAACTAATCAAACATGTTTTATTTCAACACAAAATATATCAAAAAATCCATATACCTCGAAATCCGACCACTTCTGATTCATTGACTACGAATCTAATCGTGATCCGAAATGAAAACCCTGGTTCAAGGACCAACCTAAAAAGAAATAAATGCATATTTCTATCTGCATAGGTAACTGAAATAAATGGTAACTGAAATAAATGCATATTTTTTGAGTGTGAAAGAGTTTTTAAGTTCAAATATGGTTTAAGTTAAAAGAGTTTTTAACATTAGTACCAAAAAGGTTTGCTTAGAAATTCATATTATATAATATGAAAAACCGTCTCAATGTAGAACAGGGTGATATTATGCTTTTACATGATAAATAAAACCTGAAATTAATAAACATAAAATGAAAGTTAATCCCAGTCTTAATGTTCTGAAATTCATCTTATAACTGAGAATCAGTATACGCAACATTTTACTGCACGTGTGGTTGAAATTTGGCAGAGAGAAGAGAATACTTTGAAATCTTATGTAGAGAAAGACAATTGAAAGTGGGTAGGTTAAACCTGGATCAAGTGGCATTTAACTATTTGGGCAATGATTGAAAAGGTGACTATTACAAATCATCATCATCCTATATCATGGAACTGCTCTAGATTTTATGTACTAGAGAATCTACTTTCTAATCAACCTATCAAACAGCAACAACAAAGCAGTTTGAGTTACCCTAGATGGTAGTAGACTCCTAGTCCATATATGGTGTATATACGCGCACAAACAGTCCCTATAATATGATGACAATATCTCTAGACTCTAGTATAAACAATGGTTGTACAAAAACCTCACCAAAAGTTAGAACCCGTAGCGGAGTGGTTGCCTCCACTTAGGAGTCAATATTAATTACAATATTGCTATCATCTGGATCGCATTACCATCTGGACTTGGCTAAGATTTGAAATGACTCTGCTGGGATAATTATGGGATTTTTTTTTTGCAATCTATGTCAAGTATTCTTTTTTCTCGTAGAGTAGGAGCTCATCCACTTGGATTATGTAATGTATTCTCTCATTCAATTAGTCTACATGAGAACAAGTCCATACACTCAAGCTTGTCTTTGCACATCAATATAATATCTAGAGACTTGCGTAGGAGACGTAGAGACTGCTGATCGGGTTACTCAAAAAGATTTGTCCTCTTTTGGATCATGTTAAATATTAGTGTTTGATGCCTTGGACAAGAAAAATAAAATAACATATCTATATATGTGTTACTATGCTCACAACTGAATAAAATTGAAAACCGAAATAACTGAAGTGAATTGATCATAAGTTGTTAACTGGAATATTATATTTGGTTTAGTTTAGCAGACACCAAAGATAGATTATAATGGCTGTATAATAAGACAGATGAAAACTGAAAGTTCGCTCATTTGAGTCTTAACATGAACATGCTTCTATGCGTGTGCATGCATTGTGTCATGTGGCATTACCAGCTTTCATTTTACCGAGCTGCAAAATCCCAAACAATTATAAGGGAAATGAAGCAAGATTTCAAGTGTCTAACATTCTAGTCTCAAGATCGTTAGCAGAAAGAAGCCGTTACTTGTAAATGAAGGCAGCGATTCCAAGGAGTATGCATAATAGGGTAATGTCTATGCAGAAGTTGCGGCTCGATCTCAGCTAGAATCAAATAGAATACAATGAGAAATTTTGTGAAATACATTTTACTTTGATCTCGATCTTAGGGTATTACCTTAGTTACAGTATCCTTGAGCCTCACATTGGTGCTTTTCAAGTCAGTAGCTGCCCTATCAATCTGAATGGTATACCAAATCAATAAAAAGGAATCTTGTTTGGCAGCGATACTAGATCAAGAAATGTTGTTCACTAACCTTTGAATCTATTTCATCCACGAGTGGTTCTTGTCGATCAAGTTCCTGTAATGTATATATCATTAAGAAAAATCACTACGATATATGATCAATAAAAGGGAACCAAAAACAGCAACAAAATAAACAAAAAAATCAACCTCATTGATGTCTTGAGCCATGTTCTTGAGTGTATCCAACCCTTCAGCTATGAAATCCAATCCTTGATCCTGCTTCCACACTAGTTAGACTCTTGATATATATCATTACACACCAAGTGATGATAACATGCAACACACAGACCACAAACTTGCCTGCTTCACTCTTCTCATCTCGTGTTCTTGTTTAAACTGATCAGACTCTTCAGTGCGCTGGAAATATTCACTATCGACTCTGTCATCTGATACAGTTGAACAAGTCTTTCTTAACTACAGAGACACTTATAAGTTATAAAATACAAGAGAAAACGATATTGTCATGCTCGTTTGCATATGGTATCGCAGGTCGCGTAAATTTTTAATTTCTAGTCCTTATTTTTTCTTTCGCGACAGTAAAACGAACAACAACCTTAAAAAAACTGCAACTGGCCTCAAAGGAATAAGGCCTATATATATATATATGTATTACCAGAGAGATTCGCGTCGAATCTGATGTTAGTGTACGATGTTGAAGCAGTCCAACCATTTGCAGGAACAGAGCCTTCTGGTAAATCCTCAATCTTCTCTCTCAACGACAAAACCAAATCATTTCTAACATCAAGCTCTTCATGTGAGAGCCCTTTAACCTAAAATTAAAAAAAAAACATTCTCATTTAGACGTAACACAAGATTCAAAACTATTAAACTTGTGAAAATGTACGAAACCTTTTTGAGAGCAAGCCTCTGCAGTTTAGGAACACCTTCGAGCAAACGAGCTTTCGTTCTTCGTATCTCCGCGTTCATCGCTACAGCTTTTGCTCTGTTCGTCTCAGACGAGAAGTCCTCCGTTTTCTAACGATTTAACGTTTCATCAGAATCATATGGTTACGAGACAGAAACGTTAACGAGAGAGACAAGAACCTGAAGAAGAGTTTCGAGTGCAGATTCGAAGGAGGAGTAGAGACGAGAGAAAGCATCGTCGTCGCCGGAGATGTTAGCTTCTCTCTGTTTGTCGAGATCGTATTTCTCGTACTTTTTGCAGATTGAGTCAACCCTAGTGATCAAATCAACCAACCCCATTGTTCAGCAAAACGCTTTAAGGATATTCTTCTGCAGACAAAAGAAAAGAAAAAACTCTGTTTTGAATGTGAGCAAAGCAGTTACAGAGTCAATATTTCGTGGCTTCTGTATATGAAGAGAGAACGAGAGATCTTTTCCTGGCCGTTGGATCTATTGCCACGTGGGTATGCTCTGATTCGCTTTTATTTAGTTAGGATTATTTTCCTTTTTTCAAGTCAAAGTGTTTTGATTCTGTAGTGATGCTATTGGTCAATGATCATTTTTTTTGTTAGTGTTCACTTAGTTCTCACTTGTCAAATGAAATAGAATCATTTGTTGTGTATGTAATGGCTGCTCGTGACAGGACATGAGTTATGGACCGGTGCTTAATGTCCTTCCTCAAACTATAAACGTATAGCAATACTGGTAAACAAAATTTATCTTGTGTTTTAACTTATTTGTCCTTTTTGCCTTTAGAATGTATTATAGCCAAAGAGTATGCATATTGCTCCTTTTGGGACAAATCCACACTGGTTGTAGAAGCTATGAACTATGGCTTTGTAATTTACTTGGAATGCAGCTTTACCACGTGGGCGCGCAGGTGTTTATTTTTCATAGTCATGTTTTAATTTTTGAAAATAAGATAGATGTAATTGTTTATACTTAGTATGTTATAGATTAATATGTTATTTAAGTTTGACATTGATGAGTCTTTGTCCAATGTGATTAGCTTTTCATATATAAACTATGAGATTGTGTTATTTTTATTGTATATTTTCATTTAATTTATTTTATAAATTCAACAGTAAAATATTAGAGGTATAAGTATACTTGTGGGTTTTATTAAATCATATTATAAATAATTTTTTTCAAAGAGTTTTTAAAAATTTTAAAAACAAAAATGGTATATAGAGAAACTAAAATAATAATGAAACCAAGTAAAAGAATGCATTCAATCATAAGAAGAGATTAAAAGTAAAAAATATTATAAAAATATTATAAAATCTATTATAAAACAAAATATGTGTTTTGCGTCCATGAATATAAACATTTCGCTTTTGGTTTTCTTTGATATAGTTATAGTTATTATTTATTATCTAGACCATATAGTTATTAAAAGCCCAAACAAATACAAACTTTTATTTCTAATCAAACAGTAGAAATTATGGGTTTCGAAATAAACTGGATTATCAAGTTAATGAAAAACTTATTATTGAATATATTAAAAACAACGTGTTTTAATTAGAGTGGCATGAAATAGTATTTTGTGCAAAATTAAAAGCTAAGTATTATTTATACTTCAGTTTTAATAGATTATATTATTCTAATATCATTAATATGTAAATAAAATATCTCAGAATGATATTAAATTCATATTACTCTTCAAATTTTTCAATTTAGTCTTCACATATTTCAAGAGCTTCCTTATATCAGAATCTTTGTATACAAATTACATATGTTGCTATCCACTTTCTTTCCAATATATACTCCTCACAAGATAAACACAGAATGCAAAACACAATATATTGAATTAGAATTACACCATGTTTATTGTGGACAATATATATCAAAGATGGACAGTCAATTTCCATGGACATAAGAAATAAGATCATAAAACTCTACAACATGTTCCTATTCGTTGAATTGACGTATGCCATAATTAGAGTTTCATTTCTTATTGTGATAGCAAATTAAAATATTAAATATCATATAATATTTCTAATCAATAACCATAATATAATAGGCCAAGAAAGAAAATGATCATTTTGTGCATATTGTTTCATATTGTTATTTCCCTTTCAAATTTTCAATGTGTTTACTCATAAATTTGCACTACAAAATCAATTCAAAATGTAGTTAGACAACATTAAAATGTTCTTCACAATTTGTGTAATATGCTCACATACATCTATACATAGATTTTCATCTAATTCTATATAACATCAAAAACATATCATACAGAAACCAAAACATTCTAAAAACATAAATTCAATAGTCTAGAAAACATAACTGATTAAATATATTGCTGAAGTAAAATAAAAATATAAACATTCAAAATGACGTTATATATGATTCATATAATCATGTTATAATAGAACATTGGAATGTTGCATTTGTAGTTTTGATTTGATTTGATTTATATCTTCCCTTTTTGGGTTTATACAATTATTGGTTTGAATTTTGAACAATACTCTCATTTTCTCCCAAAAAGTATTATAAGTATTGTACTCGCATTACCAACATAAACTCAATGGCTGCATTTTACCAGCACAACAATCTCTATCTGAGCCACAAAATGCTTTTATTTCCAATATTCCTCATCAACATAAATTATTCTTCCAATGTCTATAAAATAAACACAGTACTTATAACACTTTGGTTTTTGGTGGGTTATGTCATAATATTTTGCTCCCAAGATAAGATATTATATAGTGAAGAGTCTCTTCATCAACCAAAACCAAATCAGTCCACCGAAACTGGCTTCATAGCTTCTGCTTCTTTCCTCAGCTCATCAAACAGAACAGACGACAGATATCTCTCCCCAAAGCTCGCATGAACCGTCTGTTCAATACAATACACAAACACAAATAAAACATAACACATATCATAAAAGAACTCAAGAACAGTTGTTTGTTTGTTTCCTCTCTTACCACAATGAGTTTGTTTGCCTTTGTTCTCTGGCATTTTCGCCAGTCTTATTGCTGCCACGGTGTTAGCCTCCGATGATATTCCAACCTACAAGTTATGTTTCCATAGTCAGCACCAGAAAACAAACACAAACAAACTAATCTCCAAAAAGAAAACTCACCATGAGACCTTCTTTCGATGCCAATTGTCTAGCCATTTTTATAGCATCCTCACTACTAACCTGTTCCTCTCGCACATGTATACTCAAACACGTAAGCATTTCACAAGTTGATTAGAACACAAACGCATGGAACCTTATCAGTAACATTTACCTCAAGAACGCTCTCCATAACATCCATATCCAAGATATCTGGTTTAAATCCAACCCCATTGCCTGTGATAGCATGTGGACCTAACTCAAAAGTTTAAAACTCTAACCATCAGCAACCGCATATACTAGGATCTTCCATTAACTTAAATCACAAGCAATCAAAGAGGATAAACAAATAAAATGCACCTGGCTTGCCACCATTGAGTATGTTACTTTCAGCAGGCTCCACTCCATATATCTACATGACCTAATGATCTACTAGAACTCTTTTGAGTACCTGAGTGTTTGCAGGATTAGCAAACTGTTGCAACATATGAGCATCAGGAGTACTCTCAAGAAGATCATAAGCTTTCTTAACGGTTCCACCCATTCCTTTGGTTGGATCAGTGAGAACAAGCTCAGCACCAAAAGATCTCATCGTCACTCTCCTCTCCATGCTGGTGTAAGAAGGCATTGTCATTATAATCTTATATCCTTTCATAGCCGCCACGAAAGCCATACTTATTCCCATGTTTCCTGAAGTTGGCTCTATCAATGTTGTCTGAAAACAAAAACATCACTTATATAATAAGTTAATTCACCATTAAATTTGAGATTTAAGTATGAAATACAAAACGATGATTACTTTTCCAGGAGTGATAAGGTTTTTCTTCTCTGCATCTGCAACCATAGCTAAAGCTGGTCTGGACACAACAGAACCAACCAAAAGTCAACGGTTATTATGTCCTAAGATTATGAGTTCAGAGTCTCACCTGTCTTTGACGCTACAAGTAGGCTGGAAATGTTCTTGCTTGGCCGCAATATAAGCTCCACATCCTTCAGTGACTCTGTTGAGGAACACGAGTGGAGTTCTTCCGATGAGCTACAACACAAGACAGATTTGATCAGTCAACATCGGAAGAAGATCATATTTTCAAGCAACAAAGTTTTTTTTCTTTTACCAGAGAAGCATCGCGTTTGGCTTGAGTTGCAGGGAACTCTTTGGGAAGGTTTCTGAGTCTTTCAGCGAAAGAAGAAGATGCATCGGTGGAGAAGAGCTTCCTCGTGCTTTGCCTGATGCGGGGGATCGTCTCTTTCGTCAGCAGCCTCCTCCAAACAGTAGCCATTGGTGAATAAACAGAGCAGGAAACAAAGTTCGAAGAGAGAGAGAGAGAAGCCAAAAGTCTATAGCAGAGTAGGAGAAGATGAGTCAAAGGTGGAGAAGCAAACCAATCATATAAATGGCTCTAAATACGAGGAATTAAGACAAATATAGTAGAATCGTCCTTTCTTGATGTTTCAGCTAGTTCAACCCACAAAAAAAATCTCTACTTATCAAAATGGGTAGAGACAAAAGTGTAGGCGTTATCATTTACGTGGGTAATACATCATTCACGTGGGTAATACAATGATTCTGTTTGAACTGAATTCTTATTGGGTGTTGAGATTCACTTCTTATCTTGTAAATATATTTTGAAAAGAACACTAACATCGGTGGTAAGTGAAGGGTTGTTAATATTTGTTTTACGGAAAAATATGAATTATCGAGCGATCCTTGTTTCACGTTGAGTGTTATGCAAATGTAATATCGGTGGTAAGTGAAGGGTTCTTGTCAGATATCTATACAAACTAGTCATGCATCTTTCACTTATTATGCTGTCAACTGTTGCAAATTTTAACTTCTTTTCTTATACAGTTAAATTAATTATTTGTCATGGAATCTTCTGGCTTTGTTGTAAAGCATGTGATAAGGGACACCCGGGACCATTTTCCTTGGCGAAGTAGGTGACACTACAGTCTATCACGTTTAAAACGAAAACAATTTGACCTAAAAACCTAAACTAAAACTAAAATAACACTAAATCTGATGAATTTTGAAAACGAACCATTTTGATTCTAAGAAATAAAACATTTCATAACTCTCAAGAATGATTTATGTTGAACTTTTGAGATGTTCTTCTTTGTTTACAAGTTACATTGATTGCCTTAAGCAATAGCAAAGGAGAGGGCACGCACATACGTTCATACATACACACATTTTACACATATGGAATAACAATATAAGCAACTTAGGACACTGGACCAGAACCAGAGGACTTGATGTTTTGTTTTAACTTAGTTTCTGGACTTGAAGGGGATTGCTCTGATGACAATCACATGGTAAAGAGCAGCAAGTGCAGCACCAATGAAGGGTCCAACCCAAAACACCCACTGACATGGCCAAAAAAAATTGAAATTGTCAGAAAAAAATGAATGAGACCTAGTTTGGAATGAGATTGGTATATAAAACTCACGTGGTCGTCCCAGGAATGGTCTTTGTTGTAGATGATTGCAGCTCCAAGACTTCTAGCTGGGTTGATGCCTGTGCCAGTGATTGGGATGGTTGCTAAGTGAACCAAGAAAACCGCAAACCCGATTGGGAGTGGTGCAAGAATCTGCACAAATTGTCACAAACAAGCAGATAAGCAACAATATTTACACTTAAAGCTGTAAAATGTTAAATCATTTCATCTTGTTTATAGGAGCAATGTTCCGTGGACTTGTTTACTTACAGGGACATGAGAGTCACGGGCGTTTCTCTTGGCGTCAGTGGCTGAGAAAACTGTGTAAACGAGGACGAATGTACCGATGATTTCAGCACCAAGACCACTACCTTTGGTGTATCCATGAGCCACAGTGTTGGCTCCTCCTCCTAGAGCCTGGTATTGATTAGGCTGGAAACCTTTAACCACACCAGCTCCGCATATGGCTCCCAAGCACTGCATCACTATGTAGTACAAAGCTCTGGTGAGTGACAGCTTCCTAGCTAAGAACAGACCAAAAGTGACCGCTGGGTTGATGTGTCCACCTGAGAGTGACATAAAAAAACACTCCAAGATCAGGCAAATGGACAAAATACTAATATATACTTTCTATGTTCCAAAATATAAGATGTTTTAGGTGAAATCACACATTTTATGAAAATTACTTTTACCTAAAAATTTCATTAAAAATATAAATTAAATCAATTATAAAATATATTATAAATATAATTGGTTATACAGTTTTTAATAAAATTAACAATTAACTCGAAGACATCTTGTATTTTTAAACATCAATTTTTTTTTGTAGAATTAAACATCGAAAATTGTGTTGAACATATTATATTTTGAAACCGAGGGAGTTTATATCAAACCAAGTTAAGTTGAGTGACTTACCGGAGATACCGGCGGTGCAGTAGACAAGGGCAAAGATCATACCACCGAAGGCCCAAGCGATACCTTGGATTCCGACGGAAGCACACATGTTTGGTGATCTTTTAACTCCCATGACGGTCAAAACAGTGATGTAGAGGAAGAGGAAAGTAGCTATAAACTCAGCAATACCAGCTCGCCAGAAGGACCATGAAGAAAGCTCACCAGGCTCGAACAGAGGAGCCGGTGGTGGCTCGTTGTAGTCCTTGTCGCTCTGAGCTGAAGTCCCGATTGGTTGTCTCTCTGGGAACTTGTTAGCTCCAACTCTAACATCTTCTTCCTTGCCTTCCATCTTTTGTTCGATCTCTCTCAGACAAAAACCAGTAGTTTTGATTTTGGTTTTCTTCTCTGTTTGTGGTGAATTTTGACAAGTGGAGTGGCGAACTTTATAGTTGGAAGATAATGCAAAGAAATGGCAGAAATAAAATAAAGACCATGACAATATTGACAGTAACATTAAAGTTGTTTATGTTATCTGCACAGTAATCAATCATCATGCAAATGACAAAACTCTATTATTGGGTGAGTGATATATTATGCGTTTGGACAGAGTTTTGGGTGTTACATTCCAGCTATTTTCTGGTTTAATAAAATATTTAAACTAAGTATTAAGACAATGTATAGATCAATGTCGATTGTTTTACAAATTTCCCATAGTTGTCACTAAATAATTGCTTAGTTACCAACTGCTACATACAGGCCCACGAACACAACTTGTGTTATTAAAAGAGAATTGAAAACAATAGCGATTGTCCAGCTTAGATGATCTGGCGCTTGCGATTGAGAGGATAATAGCATCTGAATATGGCCTCACCATCATGCATTATGCTTCATTTTCAATACGGATGGTAGTAACTAGTAAATTATCAATTCTGTACTTCTTCCATTCATAAAAAGGGCTCTATGGGTGTTATTATCTTTACAGGGTTGACTAATAAATAAATCTAAGAACAAATACATGTTATTCTGCTCTAAATCATAATCCTAATTTCTATATTAAGATTTCATTATTATTAAAAAAAACATGTGTATAAAATAGAGTGGTAGTGTACTATTTGCCAAATAGGAAAGACAAGGTTGAAGAAAACAAAAGAAAAAGCTAAGTGGTTGCTAATTGCTATATTGTTTTTCAAGTGGGGCTTCAGGGTCAGGGCCATTCTTGGTTACCATTTTATTTCCTCCAAGTTCTTTATCACATTGGCATTAGAAACTAAGATAGTGTTTCAGAATTCAAATCGACATTGGCATAGTACATCCAAATTCTAAACCAAAATTAAAGTTGAAACATTTACCTAAAATTTCTGACCACTAGAAAAACGACCGACCCATTTTTTTTTTGTCAACTGGTCACATTTGGACCTTTTAATCCTTAAACTGAGGTAAGTAGGGGTCGAACCTCCGACGTCAGGGTCCGAAGGCAGAGCTCAGCAGCCACTAGGCTACGAACAACCCGACACGACCGATCCATTAATAAGAAAAAAAGAATGTGTAAAATATGGTTTTGGACTTTTTGTTGGAGAATATAAACTCAATTATTCATAGCCGTCCAGTCAATCGACGATAAGACATGTTACGTAAAGCCGGCGCCTTACATTATCCAAAGCCGTCCATTCACCTAATGCCATTTGTCCTTTCTTTCAATATATTTTATTTTAATAGTTTAGAAAAATATATTTCTCGTTTGCTATTCGATGATTACATGGGCACCTCAGCCAGCCAGCCAGCCACCCCCACTATCCCCGTGTTACGTCGCGGTGCCATTTTCCTAATCAATAAAAAATGAAAATAACTCACTAACCAAAAGAACACAAAAGAACGAGCGACAAATTAGACATACAGAACAATATAGTAGCTAACAGTCTCTTAACAACATATATTAGCCTTGTAGAGCCTCACTGACTCCATTAACCAATCCTAGCTTTTTGTATATCTCCAGTGTTTGTTTTTTAGGCTTAGGGTTTAGCCAGTAGCCTTTATTTTTCATAAGATGAGTTTACATGACCACGTTGTTAGTTAGTTGTTACATCATATATTCTTGTAACACATTGTGTTTTTTATTTTGGTTTGGAATGTTATATTTGTATCTATGTTTGACTGAATAGTTTGATGATGATGAACCTCTTTTATCCTTTTCTGTGGCACATATGAAACACAGATGATGAACTTCTGTTTCTGTATATGGTTTGAAACTGTTCATGTGGACTAATCCAATAAGTGGAACAAGAGGTTTCAATTGTCTGTGCTACTATGGAATAAAAATGTTGGATATAAACATTTTAGAATGGTCTCACCGACAAAAAAAAAAAAGAAAACAGAATGGCCTCACCACCAATGCACATATAATCTGTATCGGCTCCCTTTGGGCTTTTCCCAATTATAATTGTACGTGACGATTTATTTTTGAAAAAGTCGTTAGCTTGGGCTAGTAAATGGGTCAGGTATATACGGGTTAACAAAGCTCATAAAATTCAACCCAAATATAGCATCTTCTTAAAATGGCAGGCCTTGGATAATCTCCTGAAGAATAAATTAAATACCCAATTTTTTTGAAAAAGACAAAACACAAATAATAAAAAAAAAAAAAAGAAGAAAAAGACAGCGACGGAACAAGCACACCACACAGCCTTGCAAAGTTGGAGTTAAGGAGCTTCACAACGACTCCATCAACAACTTAACTAACCCTAAGTTTCTGTTTCCGCGTTTTAACCATCTCGAGCCATGAGCCATTCCAGCTCCTACACGTGGCTTTAATCGCGCCTCTCTCTCTCTCTCTCTCTCTCTCTCTCTCTCTCTCTCTCTCTCTCTCTCTCTCTCTCTCTCTTTTATCATCTCCCGTCTCTTTGGTCTGTTCTACCGCCGTCGTCGCCGTGCTCTCTCCTCCGCCAAGATTCACTTCTCTCTCCTTCACCGCCAGCAATCATTACCTCCTCCGGTTGTAAGGTAACAACGACACGTCCGTATCTCTCCATCCGTCGTCTGCTTCTTCGATTATTATTATTATTATCGTTTAGATATTATCAATCTCTATATTACAACTTTAGACTTTGAAATGAAATTGCCAATTTAGACTTGTGTTAGATGCGCATGTTGATTGATTGATTGATTAGCCAATTTGCCAGATTCAATGTAAAGTTCTCCCAGTGATTAAGTATTGTGACTTTCTTCTCTCTTTTACCAGTTTTGGTGTGAAAGTTTCTGGACACTAACTGCTTCAGCTCAATGCTCATTGACCTGCAAACGTTTTGGCGTGCCAGTTTAAGAGTTGAGAGAAAGCTTCAAGAGAGCAACAAAAGATATATACACTTTGTATTGCGGGAAGTGCCATAAGCGTTCAAAGCTTGGCAGTACTGTAATAAAGATATTAATAGCTCAAGACTAACTAAAAGTCTTCCAATCAATGTCGGAAAGTGATATGGCCATCATTAAACCAGATGTAAGCTTTTTTTAAAAAAAAATTGTGATTAGTCTTTAGTTTTCATCATATGGGTTTAACAACTTAACATGACCTAGTGGTTATGTAATGTATTCTTGCTCTATAATTTTTTTTTTGAATGTCTAGTTGATTTACTTTATACATTGGACTGAGTGAGAGTCTTAATTACTTTTATATTTTCTTTCTGTGGCATATATCAACACAGATGATGAAATCCTATATATGGCTTGAAACATCTGATGGATCAATCCAACAAGTGGAACAAGAGGTTGCCATGTTCTGTCCCATGATATGTCACCAAGTGCTTCAGAAGGGTGCTGGATCTTCTAAGAACTCTGCAATCTCTCTTCCCCATAAAGTCAATCCTCCCATGTTAAGCTTGATTTTTGATTACTGCAGATTCCATCAACTACCTGGACGTTCTAATAAGGTTGGTTCACTCACTCACTGTCTTTCAACTGGAGATCAAAATAATAATCAATCATTTTTGTTCATAGACAGAGTTTGTAATTTACTATTTAGGAACGTAAAGTTTATGATGAGAAATTCATGCGGATGGATACAAAGCGGCTATGCGAGTTGACCTCAGCTGCTGACAGTTTACAGTTGAAGCCTTTGGTTGATCTTACTAGTCGTGCCCTTGCTCGGATTATTGAGGGCAAATCCCCTGAGGAGATTCGTGAAATATTTCATTTGCCTGATGATCTTACTGAGGTATGTTATGTAACCCATCTCTTTTTTAAGGATGTTACATTCTCATCTCCGTCTTTATTTTTTATTTTTTGGTAATGATTTTATCAGGAGGAGAAGTTGGAGCCTCTGAAGAACACCATGGATGATCCACGTATTCGACTCTTGAATAGATTGTATGCTAAGAAAAGAAAGGAGTTGAAAGAAAGAGCAAAACTTAAGGTTTGCTTAGCATTTTTTTACTTGAAAAATTAGTTAGGAACTTGTTTTGTTTAAAGATTGAACTTTAGCTTTATACTTCTTTTTTGGTATTTCCATGGCAGAGTATAGAGGTTGAAGAACGTGTGGACGAGCGTTCTGTGGATGACCTTTTGTCGTTTATTAATGGCAGGGGTACTTCATATCTCTCCATGATAATCTCTTGAACTATTTATTGATCATTTTCCGTGTTAATAATATACTTCTTGATCATTCTCATTCTCACTGTCTTGTTCTGTAATCTCCTTGTTGATGATATCTTGGGTTTATCTTTTTTTTTTTTTTGCAGATCACAAAGGGGTCAATACTTCCAAGAGCAAAAAGAAGAACAAGAAAAGGAAGGAGCATAAAAATGGAACATGCAAAGTTTTCAATAAGGTTTTAAACTAGTTTCTCTCTTGATTGCTCTTGGTTGGTAGTAGTAATCAAAGTATCTGAGTGTGTTCCCTTGTGCTTTAGGATTCACATAATTTGCATTCCAAGCAACGAAGTGTTGAGGAGACTTCTTCGTCTAGCTTGGGAAGGGTATCCAACTTGCATAGTATGGAAGATGATATTTTTTCAAAGAAGGCTGAGTTTGAAGATGGTTATATAGATGATGAAATTGATCCAGCTTTGAAAGAAATGCTTGATAGGTATAAGTTATCACCTTTTTAGTTTAAACTATTCATTGTCTGGTTCAAAGAAATGGCTTTCATTAATCTCCTGCAAGTTTTAGTAGTAATTAATAAATGGTGGAAATTTCATGTAAATTACAGGGAAGTAGAGGAGTTTGCTAGGAGACTCAACTCAAGTTGGGTTTTGTCGGTAGGACAAGAAAGGCAGCCTGTGCACTTCTCCATAAACGGGAACGGTGATACAAGGCGATTGACAGGTACAAACACACACACACACACACATTGCACACACTCTAATGTAACAATGGGAGATATACCATACTGAATCTTGGATATAGCTATAGATGACTGATGGGAGATAGTTTGGTTTTGCCTCCGTTTTAAACATTGAAGGTCCAGCTGCAAGACACAAATGAAGAAGATGTTAACGTTAGCCCAATGGCTGGAACAGTTTTGGTGATCCCCACATTTAGATTTGTAAGCAATTAGAGATAATGGTGTTTGCGTTCCTCCTGTAATGTTTTTTTCTTCCCACAGTATGTTTTCTTTTGTTTCTTCTTCCTTAATCCTAGAGCCTAGGATGCAGTTTTGCTCTTCTTTTTTTCTTAATGATCAATCTTTGTATACCACTTCAGAATGGCTGAGAAAAATCAGCTAGTTGGTTATCTTTCTGTATTTTCTTAAACCAAAGAATAATAATATTAAGTTTCTTTAGTCATCATCATCACAAGCTTTCTTACAAGATGAGAAAGAAAGTAACTCAAAGCAGCTTCACCTCACACGAAAGGGTTTTACAAAGTATATACAGATGTGAAACAAGATCTTTGCAGCTTTTTATGTTCTTTTTTCTTCTTCTGTAAGCTTTCTCAGGTAAGGGATGGGTGAGGGTCACTCACACTGTTTGTGGTTTTGGATTGCACGCTTATGCCAGAGTTTGGTGGAGTGGATCAGGATGCTTATCATGCCTAGTCCCATCCCCGTGCACTGGTGGATCAGCAGCGTAAGCAAACAATTCACGAGTCAGGTGAAATGCAAAAAGAAAGAAAAAGATAATAGAGAAAAAGGACTTGTCTCTTTATTCAGGATCGTAGTGCTTACAGGTAAAGAAGGAGGAGGAGATGAGTGGTTTGATTTCTCATCTGTTATACTTGGTGAAGCCTCAGATCCTCCAGAGTATGACAAGTTACCAACAGACCGAGAAGAGCTGGTTCTTGATGTTCTATCCTCCTCCTCCACCTCCACCTCGCTTTTCCCCTTTAAACTTTCACTCCGCATATCTGAATTGGAGCTGCTTTGCGAGTACACAAGCCTCTGAAAGTCCGATAATAGAGCTGAGAGAGCTCGCACTTCATCCATTCTACCTTCCCTACATTATTAGTTGCATCAGTAACAAAGACATCTACCATTGTCTCTCTCTATTGAAAGGATGACAACCTTGTATGGATGAGATGGCCTTTGCAGATAAACCGAATGCAACAAGTCGCAGATGCGTGTCGGCATACAAAGATGGCCTTCCTCGACCTCAGTTCCTCCATTTTCCTGCAAGTTCACCACCATTCACCACCAATGTCAGATTCAAGATGAATAAAAAAGTAAACAGGTGAAGCAGCAGCAAGCCTAAAGACAACAATACGTTGAATAGTGTTTGTCTGCAGCTGCTCCCATTACAAACTTCCTGACTCTCTTCTCAGATAACATCTGCACTATTCCCTTCTCTATGGAGTCCATCTCAACGCAAAGCTTCTCTGCGTGGACCTGCAAAGAAAAAACAATCTCCTTAGAAAATGGTAAAAGCTTCATATTTCATATGTGTATGTAAAAAAGCTACATACCCCTTTCTTCAGGCAAAATGTAAGGTACTCATCAAGAATCTTGTCTGTTTTCGCCTTTTGTTTCTCTCTATATGCTCTCACTAACTCTTCATCTACCGTCGCAGCATCAAATCTGGTACCCACTGTGGAAGGAAAAACTTTCGTGGCATAGCCATTGACTCTTTTTGGATTTGTAGTGAGGGGAGAAAAAGAACTTACAAACAGGAATCGTATGAGGAGGTTGGTGAACAAGAAGGATGCAGATCTTGTTCCCTTGGGAGTTATCTATTGCCCATGTTAGATTTGACTTGTTCTTCGCAGTTTCTCTCCCTACTGCAACATATATTACCTCCTCCATCACTGCTGCTACTTCCTCCTCCATGTTCTTCTCTTCTGCTCCTTGAAACTCCATATTCTCTCTTTGGGAAACGTGTCTGAAAATCTTTAAGAATGGCTGGTTGGTTTGAGACAAGAAGCTGTTGTTTTCGCAAATGTTCAAATATATATTTGGAATCAAGAAAGAAAAGATCCAATGGATTGGAGGGCATGTGTCATCCCTTTCTTTCTGGTGTTACTCTCTTCTTTCGAATATTCCATCTGGACTTCGTCTGTGTATTATTATTTTCTTGTGTGTTTTTTTAAAATAATGCCATGCCCTTTGAGCGTCAACGACCTAATCAAACTCAAGGAGGTAATCAATGGAAGCCAAGCTCCTTTATATATTTTTCAGCTCTTCGGGACCATTTCGTGCTTGTTTCCCAAAGTCAAATAGTGTCTTATTATATATTCTTCTCTGTTTCAAAATGATCTTTGTTTGAAGAGAATATTCTAAAAAAACATTTTCTTTACATTTTCATTACATTTAATTATTAATAGTGGTACATTGTTAATTTTGAAAAATAATTGTGTTTATTAAAAATTTTATTGGCTAAAAATTGTGAAAATATTTAATCGCAAACATATTTTGTTATAATCAAAATTTAATATACTTTATTAATATACATAAAAATTATAAACACATGAATTACTTTGAAAGGGAGGGAGTATTTTTTTATGAGTTACACTAAATTTTTGATGGTTTAGTTACATTACTAATTTACTACATTCTCCTAATATCAATACTGTCATCTTTCTAGCAAAAGGAAACAATTTCCCATCTTTATTTTTGTTTTAATATGACAAAAAAAAAAGATACACCAAACGTGTATTACTAAAAATAATATTCCCACCAAGTCTAGCCTAGGTTAGGCACGGACATTCGGGGTCCCAATCGGGTTTCGATTTTATCCAATCAGGTTTCGGTTTTTTGGTTTTATCAAAATCAGCTTCATTTGGATTATTTGAAAGTTTGGTTTGGGATCGGTTCGGATCAGGATTAGTAAATCTTCAAAGAACCGGTACAATCCAATGTACTTTCGGATTCGGATCCCAATCGATTCTTCGGTTTGAAAATATCTGATTTGTACCTACTTTGTAACCAAAACATAAATAAACTTAGTTTGTTTTGGTTTGAAATACCTAATTTATACCTTTTTGTAATTAAAATATAAATAAAATCGATTTAAAAATAAGAAACGAACATCAACCATAATCATTCAAAATCAAACGAAAGAAAAACATATTTATTGATAAAAAGAACTAAATGAATGAAATCATAAAACGAAAACTACGACCCCATGAAATGAGAAACATTGTTTAATGAAAACAAATTCTAAATCTAAATATTTCAAAATTCAACAGTCACTTTTAACCATCAACCTTTATGTAATAGAACCACCAACATTTATGTAATACATAAGTATTTTAGATGTTCAATATATCTTAATGTATTTTGAGTACATACTAAGAATTGAGATCATGTTTGGTATAAAATCTTTCTAGGGTTTCGAATGTTTCGGGTTCTATCGAATATCCATTTAGATTCGGGTTCGGTTCGGATAATACTCATAACCCAAAATATCAAAAAACAAGATCCATTCGGTATTTATGACGGGTTCGGATCGGTTCATATTCAATCGGATTCGGTTCGGATTTGGTTCGGATTTTCTGGTTTGGTTTATTTGCCCAACCCTAGTCTAGGCTATATATAACCTGTTAATTTATTTTATATTTGAACAAAATTTATTTATAGTACAAATAAAAAATAGGGATCATGATTTCACAATACAATATCATAATGAAAAAAAGAATATTACAGAAGACTGACTGACTCATACCAAGTACCAACAACAACCGGCCAGTGATAGGAATAGGACACAAATATTACAAAACGTCAAAAGTCAATACCATACCAAAAAAAAAATACAAAAAGTACAGAACAGAGAGGATTCAGGAGCTTGAAGCTTGAAGCCATTCTTGGATTGCAGATCGAAGAGCAAGATTTGGAACCAAGCTTGTGTGAGGAAGCCTTTTGTTTGTCATCGGAGAAGTCTCGTGTCCTCTATTAAACCAACCACGTATGGCCTCTCCTTCATATGTAAAACCATCTGCTGCTACATATGGATCCTCCATCACATCCTACAATCATAACATTGATTTTAAAAAAAAAAAAAAATTCTTATGATTATATAACATTTTGATCATTTACAACGTTTCTTTTACCTGCGTAATGGGACATATGAAGTACTGAGGCGGTTCACGGTCCTTAGAGTTAGAGGGAGACGCTTCCTCTTCCTTGCACTTACTCTTCAGCTTTAATACTTCGCTAAGCTCTCTCTTCAACTCTTCTTGTTCATCTCTAAGTCTCCTCAACACTTTCATTGATAAGCTATACTTTCCTTGGAGGTTTCTAATAACCCTATTAGACTCGGCAGTTCGTGTCTCGGCTTCTGATCTCATCTTCTCAAGCTCTTCTTTCGTTTCCTTCAGTGCTTTCTCTGTTTCTTTCCTACGCTTCAACTCAATGAGATACACATTCTCCGATTCTTTAGCCTACATTTTATGGCCATACATAAGAGTTAGAGAAGGTTATAACAAACATGTCAGATGAACTTAATTTTTAATACCCTTTTGATTGCATCAGATGCAGTTTTTTCAGCTTCTTTACGCTTAGACACCTCTAAGCGTGTTTCCCTATTTGAAGTGGCAGCTTCTATGAGAGCTACTTGGATCTGAACATCATCTTTAGCCACCATACTCGAACTTGCAACACTTTCAGTTCCTTTGGTTGCTTCGGTTTGTGTCAAAGAACTTGACGATGTACCTTTGTATCTTCTTGTAGCTTCTCTGCATCAACATTATACCCAAAAAGGAAACCACTTGTGTAGTGTGAATCACAAGCAAACGTCAAAGACCATAACTAAACGAAATTGGCCAAACCTTGTACATATTAGGTATCCATTGCAGGTAAACCATATATGACAAGTATCTGGCGCTTCTCTGCTGATGCAAATAGCTTTCTTGGAGCGTAGATCTTTCATTGTCCTGCAAGATTGTGAAGTCTTTACTTGATCAAGAAGTCCATACTTAAGATAGCTAAATCTCTATGCTAAGTAAACCACTTACATTGTATAGCGTCTATCAGCTGCTGCTCCCATGACAAGTTTCTTAACTCCACACTGAGAAATCAATTGGAGGATACCTTCCTCTACTGAATCCATTTCTATATATATCTTCTCCGCATTGACCTAAATTAATTCACAAAATTAAACTTGAAGCTCAAGAAATCAAAACATCTCTTGTACAATCATAAAACATATGTGAATGGTAAAGATAAAATCATACGTGCATTTGCCTGCATATGTTAAGGTACTTGTCCAGGTTGTTATGTGCTTTCTCCTTCTCTTTTCTCAGTTTCTGTTCTTGGAACATCGCTCCCGCTTGAAATGAACAAAACAAGAGCAATCATCTTAATCAAAACATATCTATAAACTCTTGCACAATAGAGAATCAATTATACTATACCAAGGAAAATTTGGTGTAGTGGTTAAAACTCTTTTACTAAACCTTGAAAGGTTTAAGGGGTCATAGGTTCGATTTTCGTTAGGAGGAGTCTACTCTCCTAAGAACAGTCAATTTAACATGGTTTCGGTATGAAATGTACGGTCTTTGGATCCAGAATTTCCTAAATATAAAAAAAAAAAAAAATAAGAGAAACTGATTATACTTACAGGCTGAGATGCGCGTCGGTTGATGAACATAGACGATGCAGAACTCTCTAGCTCCGGTGTTCTGTATTGCCCAAACGAGACTAGACTTGCTCTCAAGATCTTTCCCTGTCACTGCTACATAGACCTTCTCGTCTGTCACCATCTCTCTCTTTCTAACCACCACTGGTTCACTCTTATCCCTGCCACACAATCTTAAAGAGCCAACCAATTTCACCGTTTCTTGGATCGGAATCTTTAACGTCATGGTCACTCCTTTCCATATAGAAACACACACAGAACAGAAAAAATAATAATAATACGTTTGATAAAGATTTGATTTAACACATTACTTGATGAGCCAAGCTAGTCCCATACCCATATAAGTTATATAGAGAGAGAAGAGGGAAGGTTTTGGATTATAAATCACAACACGTTACTTAATCACGTATCCGTGTTGACACGTTCCATAGCCTTATCACAGAAGGTGAAATGAATAATCTATATTAGAATAATGGATAATTGTTTTGACTTTCAAACAAGACTATCCACGAATATGATGAATGTGATAGTTTCTGTCTATGTCAAGAGTAATGTCGACATAATGAAAGCGATATCAAAACTTCAAACAAAAGTTAAAGACAATCTCAGGCGTATTCTATAGAACTAATGTCGTCAAAGCTGCGTATGCATGCTTACTTCAGCTCTTCTTCTCTTCATGTGTTTTACGGTTGTGTCCATGACAGTTAAACCGCTTAGTAACGACCTGATCTTCTTTGCCGCGTAAAAATTAGCCTTAATCTTTAAGAACTTAATCAAGCAGACCAAGCTAACTTCCACAATTCTTGATAATTTAAAGAAATGGTTATTTTATTTCATGTGAGAAGGATTGTTTTGATTACTTTACATGTAAAATTTCCAAGAAAAAACAGCATCAGTGAGATCATCATTTCAAAGTTAAATAACTTAGTTTACACGACCAGTGTATAGTATAGACCATGTCTTTGGTATTACAATAGAATCAAGAGAAATTTTTACACACAAATGTACGCGACTAACAATAAGTTAAACGTAAGTGAGATCACCAATTCAAAGTTTACCACGCGACCAATGTACATACAATGTTTTCACACTAGAGAAAATTTTAAACACAAATCTAGTACACAAGTTAAAACTAGCCCTTTAATCACTCTATAAACTTTAATTTAAGTCCCTAAACTTTGTGAGCTTTTTTTGGAACAACGTGAGTTTATTACGTTTAGTCCTCTATTTTGGATTTAAATTATGGTCCCTCCCTAGGCTTTTCTATTTGAAGTTTTAGTCCTATGATTTTTGTTTTGATTTTGATACCGTTAACTTTGGGGATAAGAATGTAGTAAATGGGCCAGGCCTCCAGAGTATGTATATTTCTTTTCTTTTTCTCAGCCCATATATGGGCCGTATGGGACATGCTATTAGTAGCAATAAGCCTTCTGGAGGGACAAAATTGCTACTGAATTTTATGTGTCAACCAAGAAAGACCTTGCATTTCCAGAAGTTTTTTTTTTTTTTTTTTTTTTGAAAAAGGGCTTATTCCAGAAGTATATTTTTATCACGAAGTATTCTTTTTGCGCACAATATTATGGTGTCTTACATTTCAATTGTTGGATTTTCAGTAATTCTTTAAACTTTCTTATGCACAAGCATTATAATTTTCGTGCCAAGCAAAAATAAAAACATAAAAGGATATTTAGTAATCATTTATTTTTATGTTAACCAACAAAAAGATTTACGATAAAGTTAAATATAGGGAAAATCGCATAAAAAACTCTCAAAATGTCACTTACTAGCACTTTAAACCTTGAAGTTTTTTCACTAACACTTTTAATCTTCAAAGTGATTTTTGTATCATAAAAAACCTCCAAATCAAAAAGTTGACCTGTTCAGCAGGTAATTTTTCAAAAATAATTATTTAATTAATAAAATAAACAGAATAAATAAATAAATCCAAATAATAAATAAAAATCGAAACCTTAATAAAATTCACAAAAATGAAAATATAATAAAAAAATTGAATAAATATATTTTTAAAATTAAATAATTTTATAAAATTTTAACAAAATAAAAATAACTAAAATTGTAATAATAAATATGATTAAATTTAAATAGAGAAGAACTAAATACAAAGTTCAATTTTAAAAAAAAAATAGAAAATTCAAAATTGATTTTTTTTTTAATTATAATATTTTTTCAAAAAATATATCATATCATCGTGGACAACAACAATTTCAAATATATCAATAATGACAATGATGGTTTCTGACTTTTATTTAATTATGAGTTTTTATTAAATTTGACGATTTTTGTTTATTTTTTTGATTATTTTACTAATTAAATAATATTTTAAATAAGTAAAATAAACAAAAAAATAAAAAAACCAGAAAATTAAACAAAAATCGTAAAATTTAATAAAAACTCATAAATTAAGTAAAATTAGAAAAAATAGAAAAAATCAGAAATTAATTAATATTTAGAAAATTAAAGTTCAAAAATAAATGAGATAAAACTAAAAAACATAAAAATAAAAAATTCATATATTTCAAAAAAAAATGAAAATTCAAAAGTTTTGAAAAAGATTTTTTGTCATTTTTAACGATGATGTTGGAAACTATCATTGGAGATATGGCAATTATCGCCATTGTTAATGGTTATGTGAGAAACCATCATCGTCACTAGTGAATTTTGAATTTTGAATTTTCTATTTTCCTTTTTTTAAAAAAATTGTGAACTTTTTGTTTTGTTTTTCTCTATTTAAAATTTAATTTTATTTATTATTAATTTTTAGTTATTTTATTTTATTAATACTTTAGAAAATAATTTTAAAAATATTTATTCAATTTTCTAAAATTTTAATTTTTTTTTTAATTTTTTAATTTTTGTAAATTTTATTAAAAGTTTCGATTTTTATTTATTTTTTTGGATTTTTATTTATTTATTTTGTTTATTTTATTAATTAAATAATTATTTTTGAAAAATTACCTGCTGAACCGGTCAACTTTTTGATTTGGAGGTTTTTTATGATACAAATGTCACTTTGAAGGTTAAAAGTGTTAGTGAAAAAACTTCAGGGTTTAAAGTGCTAGTAAGTGACACTTTGAGGGTTTTTTATGCGATTTTCCCGTTAAATATCTAATCTATTAATTTAGGGATTGGTTTTTATCTACTACTTATAGTTGTCATTTAGATTTGGACTCTTTCATAGTTGTTACTAAAATATATCAAGCCTCCTATAAAATGAAACCTACCAACTTAAATTAAACCAAATCTTAACCGACATAGATAAATTGAACTTAACCAATAACATCTTTAAAATATTTTTGGTTATCTCTTAATATTATTAGATCATACAAAACTTAACCACTCTTAAATCAACAAGTTCCAAATCATTCCAAACATAAGAGAAAAAAATGTCTGACTCGCAAATTATAACACCATTCAATTATATATACATTTAATAAAATATTATATATATGATATATATATATATATATATATATTATACAAAAATATAAATAATATTATATATATATATATATATATAAATATTATACAAAAATATAAATAATATTATATACATATATATTAAAATTAAAATTTGACAAATCAATTTCCGCCTTTTAGGGCGGGTCAAAATCTAGTATACAGTTAGAAACATAGTTGGTAAGACTATGATGACCATCTTCTTCCAATTCTAGTATTTGTCTTGTTCGTGGGTTTAAAAATGTTATAGATTTGTTAGTCGACACGTACATTTATTATATTCTATTGCCATCTGGATATAAAAAAGTATTAATGACACTAATAATGTTTTGTGCTACATATTTAATGAGTACTTTATACCTGTTTTAGTAAGAAACATATACATCGCACAAACCTAACTCAATTATTTACGGACTTTTCTCAGTCTTTTAATCTTGTTATGTACAACAGCGGATATATTATAGAGCTATAGGATCGAAACAATATTGAAATAAGCATATATAATTTATATATACTCAGCTAAGTTAGTTGTTAATTAAGTGCCTGTATCAACCACATTATCTGACATATTATAACGAGGATGGCGTTAATTTAATTGTGGGTATGCTTCGAAAACAGCCAATTTCGGAGATTGCGAATAAGATAATTAACAAAAGGTTATATAAAGGAATAATTGATTAGTGGAAACAATATGAAACGGTCCACTAGTGATGTTTTAGTTTCAACAGAAAAAGTATTCACTCTCCGCATTTATATCATTTTCCGGACATATACGCAACCATGTTGGTTGGATCGATTGCATGCTGATGACATATCATTTTTTGTAATGAAATTGTAAGTGCTTATATATTTATCGAAAGTTTAGTCAAATATGAAGACTTTGAAATTTTAATATATCTTCACCCTTTTCTGTTATATATATTGCAAAGTTTAAACCATTATACTAAATTATATCAAAAGTAAACAAACTTAATTCTAGTAAAATTTTAAAGGTTTATATTTGTTGGATACTGTAGCGTTATAATGTGCCTTTAAGACAAATTTAAAAGCAGTCTAAAAAGACAATTTTAAAGGAATTGGGGTTTGGGGGGATCCAATGTGGAAAAAATGATTGGTATATCAATTTTCACAACATAGCTTTGTTTTCTCATATATTTCCTTTTTACTTTGTTTTTCTCTAAAGAAAACACCGTCATTTTTTTTCTAATATGTTGGCTAATGCAAAATAAACCTTCGTAAATCGCATATCAACTTAAAAAGGTACGGATATATTCACTATAATTTAGAAGTGTGGGTTGCGTACGTGTCTGAAACTGTCGGCATATATTTCAGTTTTTTTTTTTGTAAACTCATAATTTCAGATTTTCAATTGATTATAAATGATGTAAGGGTATATCTTTCATTTGATGGGATGATCATTATAAAAGATTATAAATGATATAAGGAGTATTATATTTCACAATGGACATTATAACTAGTAGTGCATATAGTGCGAAATAAAGCTATATACATAAAATATTTGCATTTACATATAAGAAGTATATTAAAAATCAAAGTATATTAACTAGTAGGTGATTAGCTAGTAGTTGTCTAAATTATCAAAGCTGAACATCGTTGAATATTTTCCTTTTCTGCCGATTATAGTATACGTCAAAGTCGTATCATAAATAAAGTTTGGTAAGTGCTATTCAATCGTCTTTTTAAGAATCCGAACTTAATTTATGTGTAGTAATTATAGTACTTTTATCTTAAAAGTGAGAATTAAAATCTAGATAAACTAGGTTTGACAGTTTAAATTTAGATAAACTAGGTTTGGTGAATAAGAGAATTAAGACATTTAAACTATCAACTTCAGCTTACTAACTAATAAAAAGCTTATATATTACGTCCAGAAAGATGAATTGGAATATTACATTTTATCAGCAAAATGTGTTCATAGTGGAAGATACTGGATGTCAATATGTCATCTTTGACTTTTTCTTCATTTAATCTCTTTTTTTCCTAATTTTCTGATAACTATTTTGACTTTGCAATTTCCGTCACGATTGAAATTACTATTCTACTCCCGACATATTCGTGACGTACGTTCCTAGTTGTGAATCCTGTAGAGGACCATAACCTACCTGCTTCAGCTTCACCAAACCTTATCTCTCCTATAGATAATAGTACGTACATATACGTAACACAAATAACACATTCATAACAGTCTCGTGAATGCACTAACACAGTCACATATATATACAATGACAGCGAAAAAGTGTATGCCTATATATATCAAAATACAGTTATTGGTGAGTTCTACGATGGCTGCCGCACCTTGAAGTGAACAAAGACTACTGACATAAAGACTTGATCCTCACTTCGTCATAATCTAAGTTTTTTTTTTTGTAACTGAAATAATCTAAGTTTTGTCCTTTCTATTTTCCAAAAAAAAATTTGTCCTTTTTCTGATATATTAAACTCGTGTGACTTTATACCTAATTCTCTAATTTATACTAATATTTTTTTTAAAAAAATATTGATCTCTTTTTCTTTTTTCCTTTTTTCTTATAAAATCTTCAAGAGTGGTGGTTCCATTTTTCCGGTGAGAGAAAGCAGCAGGGTCTTCTGCTAAATCAAAACACTGTGTTCAACATCTCCCCCTCGTATTTCGAGCATCCGTTACGTCTTAATTTCATCACAATTTTCCAACAAATAAAGCCGCAATTTCAGCTAAAGTCCGGTGAAAAAATAAGTTTTTCTTTTTCTTTTTGTGGAAAACAGCTAAAAAGTTGTAAAATGGATTTTTAGTAATCTTCTTCCAGCAAGCATAGGATCAGATTCTAAAAGGTATACTCTTTAATCTTTCTTCTTCTTTTTGTTTTTTTTTTCTTTTTTTCTTTTTGTTTCCTAAAATGTTCACTTGCAGACCACTCAAAACAGTAATAATAATCACAATGCATTTGTGTGAGTGACTGATGGAAAAAAATCATGAAAACAGAGTTTTAACAGATCACTGCATGATGATTTGAACCATTATAAAAAATATTATTACTCTTCATTATTAATTCAGACATGATTTATTCTTTGCTTCTATCAACAGTTTCTTTTTAGTGTGAACAGTTTTATGGAGAAAAATTGTGGGAGAAGAGAAGGAATAAATCAAATAGGATGTATGTGGATGCTCATCAGCATCTTTGGATCTAACCAGAAACGTCTCTCGATGGATAATAAGAAGCATAGAAGCAAAAGATTTACAGGTTTTGGTTTCATTAAACATAGTGTCTTGAAGACTCTTACCTTACTTTCTGCTAACTAACTAATTGATGATGCAGGTAATAATGAGAGTGTTCAGAAACTTATTGAAGAGGATATAGATGTTTCTGTTGCTGGAGACGAACTTGTGGAGAATAGGGCTTTTAAAGATGAATCTGAAGAAAAGTTCAGCGAGATAATCAAGCGGTTGATAGCTCGGAAACAAGGAGAGATCCAAACGTGTAAGGACTTGTTGGAGGCGTTTCATGTTTTGGATTCTGAAGAAGAAGAATCTCTCCTCAAGAAGAAGAGTTCACATGATGAAGATGATCAAAGCTTGGGAGATTCAAAGAGAGTGGAAGAAGAAGAAGAACAAGACGCTGTGGTATTATTACCGAAGAGGAAATGTAACTTCTTCAGCAAGAAATGGAGATCAGAAGAGAGGAAGAGAAACAGAACATGTCAGGTTTCGAAAACGATTGTTGTTTTGAAACCTGCTGCTCCAAATAGCTTGGATGTTGTTGATTCTTCTTCATCAAGCAACAAGTCCAAAACCGGGAGAACCTTTTCCCGGTTTATTATCGGTTTAATCAAAAGAAGACTGCTACAATCTGCCGTTGGAAAGAAGTCATGTGATGTACATGTTGATAAGAGCCGGGACCTTTGCGTGGAAGAAAAGATACAGAGTAAATACGGGAAGCACGTTTCGGATGAAGAAGAACCGTTATGTAGGGAGACTGATAAAGAGGAGACTGTCCACACAAGCGAAGAAGATTCAAAGAAGATTATGTCTGGTTTGTATATTGCAGCAAGGAAACACTTGTCCGAGATGCTTGCAAATGGAGATATAGATGTGAACTTACCTGATAAGGAAGTACCAAGAATCTTGGGGAAGATTCTTTCTCTCCCTGAGTTCTCATCACCAGGAGATACCCCTATATTGATCCCTTTTAGCCAAACAACCGAGGAACCAGAGATTCTGCAATGCAGTGAAGATTCAGATAAAGATGATGATGAGACATTGTTTACCATCGATGTCTCTGTTCCCATAGATAATTCAATGCTTTCAGACCATGCCAAGGAAACTGGCAAGGCAGAGATAGAGCCATTATCTGAAACTAGCAGCTCTTCCATTTCCAGACAAGACGACGGAGATAAGCAATCATCAAATAAGGTAAAAACAGCTTTGTGTATTATGTGATGAGTGTACACATTCTCTATTTCTGTTGACTGAGGTTTCATGGTTTCTCTTTGTTTCCAGGAAATGATGTTCAGCCAAGTGCATTCAGTATCTTCTTCTCCAGAATCTCCAGTTAAGATGTCTGAATGCAAAGAAACTGCCAGTGATGTCCAGGGAGAGTTAAGTCCAGTATCTGTGCTGGAGCCTCTGTTTACAGATGATGAGAGTAGCCCAACAACAAGCACAAGATTCAGTTCAGGTAATGTTGTATGCATTGCATTGCATTGAATAAGATCGTTGATTCTTCATCAACTTGGTTTCTTACTGCTCTTTTTTTTCTGACTCGCATTCAGCTGAAATGAGGATACAGCCACTCTGCATACGATTCGATGAAGCTGATTCTCCAAAACCAGACAAACCGAACTATCTAAAAACAAGCATGGATGATGATGATGACAAGGAGTTGACACTTGCATACATTGAAGACGTTGTGAAGTCCTCAGGCTTGAGCTGGGAAGAGCTTTTGACGAGACCCTTTTACTCTGAACGGCTTCTTGAGCTAGAAGAATCAACAGATGACATAGCTTTCTGCTCTACGCAGCTCTGCGACGATAAGAATCTCCTCAACGACTGTATCAATGAAGTTCTTATGGACTTTTGTGAGAATGAATTGAATCCAGGGCCTTGGATCTCGTTCGTGAAACCTGAAGTCCAACTAATCTCAGACATGGAAGTTGCAGCTAAAGTGGCACAAGAAGGGGTTTACTGGCATCTCTTACCTTTGCCTTCTCCTCACACTTTAGATCAGATAGTGAAGAAAGACATGGCTAAAGCAGGGAGCTGGATGGATCTCCGGTTTGATATTGGTTGGATTGGTTCCTGCACGAGTGAACTGATCCTTGATGATCTAGTAGAAGAGATCATCAGAAGCTGCACAGACATGGTTCAAGTTGAACCAATGCAAGAACAGAACAGCAACAGCTTGTGACAAGGCCCTTTGTTTTAAGATTTTATCTTGTACAGTTTAACCGCCATTGCAAAGGTCAAAGATCTCTAGTTGACCTTTTAGTGCAATGGCACAACCAGAGCTTTTTTTTTTTTTTAACATTGGCTAATAACTTCTACTTCAGTACTCTGTTTTTGCTTTCCAGTGGCTTCTGTAGTTTACTCAAGCCAAGAGAGCTTTGTATGAGTATAGAGTAGGACTAGGCAAAATAACAAGAACATAAACCGACCCAAAAAATAGTATCAAATCCAAACCAAAATATCCGAACAGATCCAATATTTTAATATATGAATAACCAAAAACCAAAATCTAAAACCAAATCTAACCTGAATAGAAATATTTCAATCATGTTCCAATAGTATTCAAATAAATTATAAGGTTTTTAGCTCTTCACCAACAATGGAACCAAATACAAACAAGCCCATGATTTGAAGTACACACCACATCAGAAAATACTAACGAGGCGTACTTGCGTTTGGTCTTTTCTTTCCAAATGCTTTGCTTTTACTTTCTGATTCGTCATCATCATCCTCGCTGTCATCACCAGCGTTCTTGCTAGAACCAGCAGCCTCTGCCTCAGCTCTTGCATGTTTTCTCCTCCCTGCATCAAACTTGGCCTGTAGTTTTTGGTCAAGAGGGTCGTCTGAGGGTCTACGCTTCATTTGCTTTGACACTTTAGCACCAAGTCCAAGCCTATGCAGTGGGGGTTAAACGATATTTATATTCAGCTTTGTATTCGCAAACGAAATGCAAAATCAACATGTGAAAGAATAAATATTCCTTTCACCTGTGTGGTCGAGCTTCTTGCTGAGCCTCAATAGGATCATCCTCTGCAGGCGTCGTCATGTTGGCGACCCACTTCTCAGCCTGGAAAACGAGCAAAGACAGAGGGATGAGATGAAACCAAAAGATATCAATGCAAGTAAAGACTGCTAATCCAAACATGGTTTTCTAGAGAGATTAAAACTTCAGATTCTTCAATCCCAAAATCTGGTTGCTTAAAAGGAGGAGAAACTTACAAGTCTTAGTGCCGTATCTTTCTTGAGAATCTGTGGAGCTCTCTTCTTCTTTGCCGTTTCCGTTGTCATTGCAACTAGAGTACCACCACCACCAGTAACAAACTTCCTGCTTACATTACTCACAGCAGTAAGAAAAAGAAAAAAAAAAATCATAAGTAAGCTCTTGTTAAATCTTAGTCACACTCACAGAGGGAAATCACTAGTTAAATGCAACAAGTTAACCTAACAAGTTCTTCTTACTCCATGAACCTAGAGCCCTAATAAGAGAATAGTAATAAGAGAAGACTTTTCCAAGTTAAATCCACCTATAACTCTCTTCACACAATTCAATTTCAATCAACCAAGAATCTATATCTCTCACAGGCAAATCGTCAAACAGCTTAGGCGCATACCCTAAATAACTATACTTTAGCTAGAGAAGAGCGCGTAAACACAGCATACACAAACAAGACAGACACACGAATTTTCGCGCGGATTAAACAAACATACCCAATCAAAAAGGAAGAAACTTGATCCAAGGAACTTTCTCTCTCTCACTGATACCGACGGCCACGGGAACGCTCCTGCTTCTCTCTCTGTAAACCCGAATAGACTCCGAGCCGTCGCTTAAATTCTAATAACCAATATAAACCGAATTTGAACTAAATATTATTTGGTTCGGTTCGAATTGATTAAAACGTACCGGGCACACGGTTCCTTTTAGGTTTCGTATTCTCTTCCGATTTATTATTTTCTTTCGTTGGTAAAATGCTGAAGAAGGCCACCTCCGATTCGTATCGTCTCCTCGCTCCGGCGACGTCGATAAACAGAACAGAGATCGAACGCATCACAAGAATCATCAACGACCACCCCTTCCCGAACCATCCGATCCAACCAACTCTCTCCAAACACATCCCTCTATCATCACTATCACCGACCACCGTCTCCGAAGTCCTCGGCCGTCTCTTCGCCGCTCACTCCAACGGCCTCAAAGCTCTCGAGTTCTTCAAGTACTCACTCAAAACACCTCCTCCCCCGACCTCCGACTCCTTCGAGAAAACACTCCACATCCTCGCTCGGATGCGCTACTTCGACCAAGCCTGGGCTCTGATGGCGGAGATGCGAAAGAGCCACCCTTTCCTGCTCACGTCAAAGTCGATGAGCATCCTCCTCTGTAAAGTCGCGAGATTTGGCTCCTACGAGGAGACTTTATCGGCTTTTCGGAGGATGGAGAGAGAGATCTTCAAGAAGAAGTTCGGCGTGGACGAGTTCAACGTCCTTCTCCGAGCGTTCTGCGCGGAGAGGGAGATGAAGGAGGCGAGGTCGGTTTTCGAGAAGATGCATTCGAGGTTTAAGCCGGATGTGAAGACGATGAACATTCTTCTCCTAGGGTTTAAGGAAGCTGGCGATGTAACCGCCACTGAGCTTTTTTATCACGAGATGGTGAAGCGTGGGTTCGAGCCTAACGCCGTTACTTACGGCGTTAGGATCGATGGGTTTTGTAAAAAACGCAACTTTGGGGAAGCGTTGAGGCTCTTCGAAGAGATGGGTCGTTGTGGGAAGGTTGCAGTTACGTTGCAGATAGTTACTACGTTGATACACGGAGCTGGTGTGGTGAGGAATAAGGTGAAAGCGCGCCAGCTGTTCGATGAAATTCCTGAGAGAGGGTTGAAGTGTGATTGCGGAGCTTATAACGCTTTGATGAGTGCTCTCATGAGATGCGGAGACGTGAGTGGTGCGGTTCAGGTGATGAAGGAGATGGAAGAGAATGGGGTTGAGGCTGATAGTGTGACTTTTCACTCCGTGTTTATCGGAATGATGAAGTCTAAAGAGTTTGGGTTCGACGGTGTGTGTGAGCTTTACCAGAAGATGAAGGGAAGGTCTCTGGTTCCGAAAACACCGACCGTGGTTTTGCTGATGAAGCTGTTCTGTCAGAACGGTGAAGTTAACTTGGGACTAGATTTGTGGAAGTATATGCTGGAGAAAGGGTACTGCCCTCATGGCCACGCGTTGGAACTTCTTACAACTGCACTCTGTGCTCGGAGAAGAGCTAACGATGCTTTTGAGTGCTCGAGGCAGACGGTGGAGAGAGGAAGGTGCGTGAGCGAACCAGTGTTCAGAATGTTAGAGACCTCCTTATCAAGCAAAGGCGAACTGGAGAAGCTAGAGGAACTCAAGAGGAAGATACAGAAACTGCATAGCTTTTTGCCGCCTCCTGGAACACAGTTAATTTAGAAGGTAACTTCAGTGTAATCGGTTTTCGTGTATGTGTTCAATTGTATACAACAATGTAGTAATTTTTGATAGAAGATCAAACTTAGCTGATGATGATGATGAAGTGTTGTTTAAAGTGTTGTTTCTATACATTGTATAAACGTCAAAGCTAAACTAAGATCTATACCGACCATTTGGTGAGTGCTTGAATTCATGAAGCTTTATCTTTTCAACGATCCGGTTGCGTATGATAGTCTCAGATTTAACAGCTTCTTGGATGTTACTATGCACAAGATCACAGAGCTCGTCTAAGGCCAGCATAGGGAATGGCTCTTCTATAAGAACACCCACCTGCACAGTCGAAAGGTTTTAACTTTCAAGCAAAAAGATGAAAATATTAACTGTGAGAGTGAGGAATGTTACGTACTTCTTCAATGCAGAAGAGAGAAGCAGCACTGATGAAAGTAGCAGGAACAACAATCCAATGACATTCATCCCAGAGAATGATTGGTAGAGTTAGATGCCAAAACACTAAAAACCTCGAGGTTAAGCGCGTGTAAGCGAGAGGAATAGGTATGCCCATTAGCTGTTCACACACACCAATGCCTTCGTGTAAGTGTAGCATCTTTGATTCCTGCAGTGACCCCCAAGGAACATGTTTTGGATACTAAATACACTCCAAGACTCATAGCAAGAAGAGAGTTTAAGGATTCGAGAAAGCTACCAACAGATCTCTCTTTGTATCCTCCAGTTTAAGCAGCCTAAGGCTCTGAGAAATGAACTCTATCACACAACGTGGACGATGCTTAGATTCAAGAATCAGAGACAAATCATCAGCTTCAACCAAGCTCTGGAGATCTCTCGCGACATCTGAACCATAAGTAACATGACACTGCAGCAGAATCACATATACACAAGTCCCACAAAACCAAAAGCCAACATTAAGAGACACAAACAGATGCTTTTACCTTAAGAGCCACAGGGAAAGCTGCAACGTTACGAAGAAGCAAATCTTTAATAACCAACTCATCACCAGAGCCATCAACAGAACATATCACTTGCCTAGCTAAATCATCAGTGCCAGCAATGATCCCAACCCAAGCTTTCCTCCCTTCTTCATACCTAGAATACGAAGCTTCCGTGCGGAACACGAGAAGCAGAGCTAAAGCAGGAGCCGTGAGCTGATACGGAAGAGAAGAGGATCTGAGGATGGGGAAGATGCCAGGAAGCCAGTCCAAATCCACCGCAGAGTTGTAGCTTGCGATGAAGACGGCGACGGATGTGAAGAAGAAGACAGGAGGGATAAGAGAGAGTATAACGCGCGAAGAGAAGCTGGAGAACAAGTGGTGGACATGACGGAGGGAGCTTCTGTGTTCGACCCATTTCTCGTGAGTGTAGAGAGTGCGTTTCTGCTGCATCCCACGCTCTTTGATCTCGTCGGCCCAGTCAGGGACGGCTCTGAGGAGCGAGATGAGGTTCTCGGTTAGGGTTTTGCTGGCCGAAGCGTCGGATTCAGGGCCTGATGAGACGCGGGGAGGCTTGAGATGGACGGGTTTGCGGAATCTTGATTCGAAGAGGGATCGTTGAGTGAAGTTAGAAGAAACTGATAGGTTCATGGATTGATACATTGGTGGGGAAGAAGATGATGATGATGCAGAGGAAGAGTGATGAAAAGGAGACATGAGGTGGTGCTTAAAGTTAGTTTAAAACGGTTGCTTTCCAGGATTGTTTTGGCTCCGTTTTAAAACGACGCCGTATTTCGCATTCCATTGGGCTTAGTTTCATAAGCTGGTCTTAACCGGTCGATAAAAGTTAATAGTTTGAGAGAAAGGAGAGATCCATTGTATGAAGAGTAGTTCTTGGTCTAGGAGGGTCTGTTTGATTTTGTGTTATCAAGATTGATGGTA
This sequence comes from Raphanus sativus, assembly GCF_000801105.2. Classification (NCBI taxonomy): domain Eukaryota; kingdom Viridiplantae; phylum Streptophyta; class Magnoliopsida; order Brassicales; family Brassicaceae; genus Raphanus; species Raphanus sativus. Next base: position 27,583,955 of record NC_079515.1, on the reverse strand, counting down.
GTGAGTGTAAAAAGAAGACACTGAATACGTAATTGATTCTAGCTGGTAAAGTTAAAGCTGTTCATACAATAGGACACTTGACAAAAGATATAGTACACCTTCTTTGGTCACACTCACATATAATAGCACACTAGTTTGCAATTACATCATTAATATGATGTTCCACTAGTCTTGGAAAGCTTATATGTATGGCTCTACCTTAATGTTTATATGTTTAAGATTTTGCTATCACAGAAAGGATTTCCAGATGGCCATTGACACTTGCACACACGTCTTCAACACTAAAACTCATAGGAAGATTCTCACACTTATGTCCATTTTGTGATTTTGTGGCATTTTCTTTGAACAAAGACCATTGATTTTTGACCCCACAGATACCTTCTTCTGAAACGGAAGCCTCTGCTGTTTGCGGTTAGGACAAGCTGAACATTCCTTATATGATGCTCAAGTCTGCAGAGAACTAAAACCTGATTGGTTTAAAGGATGTTTCCGTGAAGGTGTTGCTCTTCGTTTGCTACAGGTAAAAACCATCTCAATTCTATTACAAAAATCAGATGTCTTTGAACACTGAAACATTATCATTCACTGAGTTATCAATGAATCTCCAGAGATTTGATGAGGAAGCCAATGCTTTTTTACGAGGGAGTAAAGCAAAGAGATCATTGACGAGTTCATGTTTGTTTGAAATCCTCATGATGTTTTGTTAATAGATTTTTTTGTATTTTTTTTTTTTGCAAAGAGATCTCAAATAAACAAGTTTTTATTCTTAAATTAGCATTCAATGCACAAAATGACTCTGTTAGGTTTCACTAAATGATCAAATTACTATTAAACCCTTTTTCATACTTCTCTAATTATGAAAATGAAAAGCAAATAATAGTATCTTCAAAAAATGTAAAATACAACATTCAACTAAAACTACTTTTTACGTTGGTGTTTGTATGTTTCATTTAGCAAACACCACTCACCAGCTACTTTAAATTCACACCATTTATTTTAATTGAAAATGCAAACAAAATATCTTGGACTTTTAAGGTTTTAGTTATTTATATTTATACTAAATGGTAAAATTTATTATAGAAATTTTTGAGAAATCAATTTTTGATAAAACATGGCACAATTTTATCTTAAATCATAATTGCGAAGTCAGTAAACCAATTATCTCTTTTATTTTAGTAGTTTTGTTTGTAAAATATTGTTTTCCTTTATCTTTATTTTATGTCCTTTAATAGTTTTATTTATTTTATAGGACTTATAAATTAGATGCGGAAACATGAACTTAGAAATAATTATATTATTATCAATATTTTAGTCGTTTTACATGAACTTGTGACTACATACATGATCACAAACTGTCTATATGGTTTTTCTTTTATATTTCTTTCGTTCCACGAACTTCCACATATGACATCTCTTGTAAAGTTCTGTTAATGCAAATAAACCATATATATTTTGTGTTAAACAATAATAATACATAATATAAGAATATTTCTAGATAAAAGGATAGAAACATTAATACCGTGCGGAACTAGGAGGACGGAGGGGTCTTCCAGGACCATGAGGAGGGTTCGGGCCACCACATTTAATTTTACAACGTTCAACACAATTACCGTCGTGAGGATTACAAGGTTTAGCACATTTGCGAATACATTCCGTAAATTTTTTGTAGTCATATGCTTCTACTGTGATCGCAATAGCAATCACTACCATCATTATTAACACTATCGCATTCAATTTTGCCATTCTAAGATATTGCAAAATCAAGCTTGACCCTGCCTTTTTCTCTTATTTTATCCTTTGATTGTTATATAATTTCCCAAGAAATCAAATTCTATTTATAATAGTGTTATTCATCTTTTAGTTTTCAATATTTTTTTTTATTATTTTGTCTTAAATTGTTTTCTATTTTCATTTCTCTATCTTTAAATTTTATATTCTTTACAGCATTAAATTTATTTAAACAAATAAATAGATAGGACAACATATAGATATTTTAATAGATATGATCTATTTAATTCTTATTTTAAATAAATTTATTGGGATTGAATATAAGTTTTGTGTAATATAGTTTTTTGTGGAAGTTAATTTATTTATTTTTTCAAAAATTTTAGTTTTACTTTTTGTAATTAGATATTTTATTTTAGTAAAAAAAATTAAATGAAGTATTTATGTTAATTAAATAAAGGTTAGTATTAATTTGAAGCTTTACTCTCTTTTTCAGAAAAAAAGATTTGATATTTAACATTTTTTAACTGTTACTTTTCACAAAAATACTTTAGTTTTATATTAAATATAGTTTATTTTCTGGTTAACGACATTAATAAATTTTGGAATAAGGTGATAAATTTAGAAACAACAAAACATATTTTGGTTTTAATAATAATATATTATATTTGTTAACTAATGTTGTTAATAGATAAGTACATTTTAAAAATGCATAGTTTGCAAATATGATCTCAGCTAAACACAACCCAGTGTGATAATACTCTATGACATGCTCTTTTTACACATCAAGAAAAAAATCTAATTAAAACTGTTACGAACTAAGGAAAAATTAAAATACTTTTTGTCAGTTAAAATAATATTCAGTGTACGATCCAAAATATTTTCATTTGAGGTTTGTTAATGTTAGTACTTAGTAATTTACTAACACTACGGCTTGAGTTTTATATCTGAAATATGTTCTCTTAATCTACTATTTGAAATTAAATATCAAAAAATAAACAAAATATTATTTTTAGTTAATTATTAAATCCTATAAATAGTTTTATATTTTATTTTCCTATAGATATTCAAAAGCGTTTTAAAGAAATGAAAAATAGTTAAAGTATGTTGGTTTATTCTCCATAACAAATTGTTTAGTGAGTATATCATGTGTGAAAGTAAAAACAAAGTATTTTATTAAGCTCAAATTACTAACATAATAGATATATGTCAAAATGTCAAATTTAAGCTCACATTATCAACATAAATAACATAGCTTATAATCCATTTTGCTAACATTACAACAATCTTTTGTAGATTTTGAAAACTAAAAAACATAGTATGCGTTTTAACGCAAGCGAGTACTATTCTTGTTGTTATTATAAATAGGAACTAGATTTTGGTCCGCACTTTTAAAACGTGGATATATTTTTATTTTAATAAAATTTAATTAAATTTTTAATTTTGATTAGAGAATAAATAATTTTAAAATTTTCTATTTGTGTGTTCAAAAAAATTGTTCTATTATAATAATTGATTTTCAAGCGGTGTTTTCATATCTAACCAAGACCTATAATTGAACCGATAAATCCAGTGATATGTGTATAATTCAGTTCAATTAATAAAAAAATTATAATTATAATCTTAGAAAACCTGGTAAAAATCTAAAAATCTGCTATTAACCTAAGATCCGATATGAGATGATCCGCTGAAAACCAAAAAAATAAATAATATTTTTGAAATGTTTATTAAATAATTCATATTTCTTAATATTATATAAAATTAAAAAGTAACTATTTAGACTTTAATGAGATTTTTATTATGTCATTTGAAGAAAATGAAACAATGGTAATAGATGTCAAAAAGGAAATTTTATTATTGATATGAAAATATTATTTTATTTTTTGGTTACTATGATAAGTTTGTATTTTTATTTATGTTTAGATCTAAAACTTAATTTTAAGATAAGCTTAAAAATAAATGAACACTCAAAATTGACATATCATTATTATGTAAAAAATGGCATTAATATTTTTTTTTTAATTTGCATTATATATTCATATCCGATCTTTAAATAATATTATAGATGAAAAATGATATTCAAATTAAATAAAAAATATATACTGCATAAAAATTAAAATTATTATCATTTACAAAATATGAAAATTATTAATTACCATAGTTATAGAGAATATTATATTTTAGTTTAAATTAAATGTCAATAGGAAGATTTATAAATATATTGAAATGTAGAGGCAGAATCCTAAATTTTTAAAATATGATTATGCTTTAATAGTATAGATGCAATGTATCTTCCAAAACAAACTACTATCATCAAATCATTTATGGATTCTAATATGAAAATAAAAAATCTCTGAGGTTTAAATGTTTATTACATGTATTTATAAATTAATTAACTTTGGCATATATAAAATTAGAATATTATTAAATTTATTGATTAGAAGTTTACCATTATAAAATCTTTTAACAGTTTAATTAATATTTTGTAAACATGAACAGCCATTTGAAAATAATAATAAAGAAAGATGATATTATTATTAAAATTGTCTGTAAGCAAACATACAATCTATGAAAATATTAAATTAAATATATATTAATTAATTTTAAATGATATTTTAAAAATAAATTATCCTGCTTTTTAAAATTACGGATCAAAATCCAGTTAAATTTGGTTAACCAACATGTATTGTTTTTGAGAAAAGTTGGAGATTGTTTTTTGGTCAAACTGGAGAAAAGTTTGATATTCAGAAGGAAAAGTTTTGATTCAGTTCTTGTATACTATATCCCCAAGTATTTATAGTGAAGTATATAGTTAGAATCTAAAGATTAGATCCATTGAAAGAGAAAAGAAACAGAAGTTTTGATAACTTGAAAGCTTTGCCAGTTTTTATCAGCAGCATCATCATCAGCATCAATAAGCTATGAAGTGGAATCCAGAGAGGAACAAGTCTTTGACTAGATGATCACATCACATTCTCCCACTCTCTCTTGAACGTGAGCTTCACTCTCTGAACTCTCTCATGTGTCGTTTGACACACGCGCCTTAATCAGTAATCTTTGAACGGAGCCAACACTCCTAGACATTGCTAGATGCTAGAAAGAAGTCTATGAGTGAGAGAGAGAGAGAGAGAGAGAGAGAGAGCATATAGTCAAAGTCAGACATCAAAGTTTTTCTAATTTTTGAATTTGAAACTAAAAGAAATCATGTTATCCACAGTAAATGCTTTCAAGTGTGAAGGGATCTGATTGATAGTTTTTTGTTTTCTTCTGTTTCCCTCTCTCTCTTACCAGCAAAGCAAAAAAAAAAAAAAAAGCAACATCACATTCACACAAGAACCAGACAGAATTAGAGAGAAAAGAAAAAGAAAACCCCTTTCTCCACCATTGTTGATGGAGGAGAAAGCTTCTTCGACCTCTCTCCCTTTCACTCCTGGATCTACTACGTATACTAAAGAAACTTACTCTGTGTGTGTTGATAAGCTTTGAGAGAGATTTTCAGTTTGCATGTTACCTTACCCTCCAAGTCTATTATATCTTTAGATTCTGATTTGCTCTTTATCCTTTCATGAAAAATTCACATATTTTTGTAAGCCATTAGCCACAAAGTTCCAACCTTTAATAAAAAAGTCTATGGATCGTAGAGAAGCTATGGCGGGTTCTTACTATATCCAGAGAGGCATGCCTGGCTCTACTCCTCCTCCTCCTCCTCCTCAGACACAACCCACGTTTCACGGATCACAAGGGTTTCACCATTTCTCCAACCCCAACTCTCCTTTCGTCTCAAACCCAAACCTGAACCAAGTAGGCGGCGGCTCCACTGCATTCGTGTCTCCTCCTTTACCAGTTGAGTCTTCTCCGGCTGACTCTTCAGCGGCTGCTCCTCCTCCTCCTTCTCAGTCTGGTGAGAAGAGGAAGAGAGGACGGCCTAGGAAATACGGACAAGAGGGTCCTGTTTCCTTGGCATTGTCTCCTTCAGCCTCCATGTCCCCAAGCTCTAACAAACGTGGCCGTGGTAGACCTCCTGGCTCAGGCAAGAAGCAAAGAGTTGCTTCCACTGGTAAATACCCCTCTCTTTGCTCCCTCTTCCTCTTCTTGACAACTATGTATGAACGGCTCTCAAAACAGTGGAAAGTTATGAGCTTGATTGAATTATACTATATACTATAGTTTATGCTTATATACTATAGTTTATGAGCACATTGGTTGTGAAAATGGTGGGAAGTTATGGAGCTAAATCCAGGTGTTATATCCTCTTTTAAGGATTAGTTTAAGCTTCAGAATATTTTAATATGTCCCAAGTGTGTAAAAATATAATCTTTTATTCTAGGGCCACTTGTCTTAAAGCTATGTTCACTCAAATTATGTTCTAATGTTGTGATTTTTGTTTGTTCTGTAAGGTGAATTGATGTCTTCATCATCAGGGATGAGCTTCACGCCGCATGTAATCGTAGTATCCATTGGTGAAGTATGTGATCAAACTCTCTTCTTTTGATGCTTTTCTTGAGATGATCTTTAATCATCTCATCACTCTTGTGTTTTGTTTTTTTTTCTCAGGACATTGCGTCAAAGGTTATGTCTTTTACGCAGCAAGGTCCAAGAGCGATTTGTGTCTTATCCACTACCGGTGCAGTCTCTACCGCAACTATTCTTCAGCCATCACCTTCTCATGGAGCTATTAAATACGAGGTTTTAATATTATAATCCTCAATGCTTTAGAATACTAATAAAACACTACTTATGTTGGTGTACCACTCTGTGATAGGGTCGTTTCGAGCTCTTATCTCTCTCAATTTCTTACATGGACGCAACTGAAAATGACAACTCAAACCGCACTGGAAACCTATCCGTCTCACTCGCTAGCCCTGATGGTCGTGTCATCGGTGGTGGAATTGTTGGGCCTTTGATAGCAGCAAGCCCTGTTCAGGTAAGCTGCTTGTAAGTTGTAACCATCAATCAAATCTAGAGTTTGCATTGTTTCTTAAGATATGTGTTGCCTTCCTTTTAACAAGGTTATCGTTGGGAGCTTCCTTTGGGCGGTTCCAAAAGGGAAGATCAAAAAACGAGATGAAGCTTCTGAAGATGTCCAAGACACTGATGGTTTGGAGAACAACGACAACACTGCACCAACATCACCTCCTCCTCCTGTTCCTCAACAAGGCCAGCACCTTGTTCAGACTCCTGTAGGGATGTGGTCAACCGGTTCAAGATCGATGGATATGCATCATGCCCATATGGACATTGATCTAATGCGTGGATGATGATGATTCATGTGTAGTAGATAAGCATTGAAATCTAGGAGATGAAGAAAGCTAACCTCTCTTTAAGAAAAAAAAATGTCTTTTGGTTTATGTTTAGGACAAGAAAAGACTTGTAGTGATTTTTTTCAGAACTCATGTGTGTTTAATCGATTTGGTTTCATATATAACATGTTATTGCATTCTACATCATACAGTCTGTTTTAGCAGGAAGTCTTTTGAAGAAGTTAACAAGACCAGGAGGTGTCTTTCGCCTGAATCTTGGATGTCTCATGATGTACAATCCACCAAGAAGAACAAAAACCTTAAACGGCACAACATACAAAACCACGGAAGAAGCCAAACAAAGCACCATGAAGATCGAAGTTGCTCTTGGATCTCTCCAGCTCAACAAAGCTTGAACTCTCTCTCCTTGACCTGCTATATCTCCCACAACCGTTTGAGCTCTACTCGCTATACTCCTCAACCGCTCGTACCGCATTTTCACAGTCCCAGGGTCTTGAGAAGAATACGGAAACGTGTCGAACTCTTCATTAAGCTCCTCTGGGTGAACGTTGTCTGCGAATGAAAGTCTTGTGTCCATGTGTGGAGGCTGTCTCGGACGTAGTCTGTAGTTCCACACGCCAAGCATGAACAAGCAAAGAGATGTTATGGGAAGAATCATCTCTGGCAAACACACAAACGCTAAGTAGAGTACATGAACCGCTGCAGACGCTACCGGTTTCTTCCAAGTGCATATATCTTGAAACCATTCTCCCGTTCCGAGTAAACCGGAGAAAACCGATTTTAGCCTGAAGAAATTCGCTCTGCTTTTCCTTACGCTCCAGAAATGAGAATCCGAACCGGTTATGTATTCGATCACTTCTTTTCTAAGAGGCGGCTCGGTTCTACTTAACCGAGCCGCCACTAGGCTAACAGCATACTGCCTGAGAATCTCCTGATGCACTATTTTCAGCGGTCGAACATAATGCATCTTGGGAAGAAGTGGTTTCCAGTACTGAACCAGCATCTGAAACATGGATGTGCAAGTAAACCGAATCGCCAAATGTAGTTCACCCATGTTCTTGACACCCGAAGGTCGAAGAACAAGAAGTGGATAAGAGTTAGTGTAGAGTCTTCCTGATTCGAGAGTTGAGATTCGAACTCTGACTTTCCCAATCTTCCCGTCTTTGTTGTTACCACCATTGATCTGATTGTTATCGAAGACCCCGATTGTGATCACAGTCGCTGGCTCATAAACCTCCCACGTGTACTGCTCGTTGAACCGCGGGTTAAAACAGTTGGTAACGGTCCTTGTCCTGACCCATTTGGTCCCATACTTAGCCACACAGTAAGCATCTACCGTCTCTTTCTTTCCGTCACGGCTCACGCTTAAACCTTCAACTCTAAGAATACCTAATTCAAGAACACCGATCGACGGCTGCTGACGTGTCCATAGCTCTTTCATCGACGGTCTGAAGTCGCTGCTGTAGTAAGTAGACTCATCGAGAACATGATAGCCTCCTTCCAAACAAACATTCAGCAAAAGTCTAGTCGAAGCGACTCGGACTCTCCTTTGGTTCTCAAACTTAAGACTAAACCAACGGTTAGGTACTATCCGGTTATTATCAACCCGTCTTTCGATTGTACCGAACGGTATCTTAACCGATCCCAACGTTTCCTCTCGGCTAACCCCCACCCGGTCTTCGATTGAGATTTCAAGATCTTCAAACTGTTCAGCCGCGACAAGTGTAAACTCTTCGTTCCATCTCGGATTAAGTAGCTGGTTCGGTTTGGTTCGAACTATTTGGTTACCTAACTTGATTTTAACATATGGATTTGGAGCCCGAGTCCGGTCCGGTACGATAACCAAGTCTTGTGCCTCGATGACGTTAACGCGAAGGTACCACAGCCTCGGAGAATGGTAGATTTTAGAACGCAAGCTCGATTTGTTTACAGCGGTTAAAGCGTCCGAGTACGTCGCCTCTGAGAACGCTTCGTCGGCTTGTGTACCGAACCAAACCGACAGCATAATCTCGCCTCCTTTCTCCACGTTGACTACGTACCATTCTGGAGCTAGAGGACTGTCTGGTGCAACACGTGTCGGAATCTCATCGAGATCGAACCGGATCGAACCGACGAAGTCGTCTTTCATTATGTCTTTGTCCATGACGATGACTTGGAGGAAGTTTGATTGTTGATCTGATTTGGAGAAAGCGAAGACTTGGTTCCAGATGGGGTTTTTGTTCTTCTCAAAGTGTTTTGTTTTGGCTGTGAAATTTCCGAGTTTGACTTCCACGTAGGGGTCTAGACTTCCGGTGGGGTCCATTGTCGGGAGATTCCGAGCTTTCATGATTTTGACGTAAAGAAACTCCATTGGCTCGACGAGATCGTGAGCTCTGGTGTTTCTTGCTTGTTTGCCTCTTCCAAGAATCGGATTCGTCTCTTTGATTGAATAATCTGGTGGTGGAATAAGATCAACCCCCATTGATGTCGGTACCGGAGAACCGAATCTCGCCGCTTGAAACATAGAAGCTCCGATAACCGGCGGCGGTTGAGGCGATTGCATTTGAAGCGGTAGCGGTTGAGGCGATTGGGGTCGTAGTTGTCGAGTTTGAGGCGTTTGTGGTTGCGGTTGAGGCTGTTGTGGTTGTGGTTGAGGCCATTGCGGTTGAGGCGGTTTTGGTTGCGGCCGAGGCGGTTGCGGATCTTTTTGTTGGCTAGGTTTACTAATCTCCGTTGTGGGGATGTTGTGGAACTTGTTCCTTGGCTTAGAAGTAACCTTCTTTGTAGGGTTTATAATCGGTACGTTGAGAGAAGGGCTATCGGTTATATACACTTTTAGAGCAAGCTCACCTCTAACGGACGAAAAGAAGAGGCTCCGTTTCTCTTTCTCAAGAGGGTAATGCATCCCCACAGCTTCAGAGTAAGGCACGAACGCAGTTCCGAAGATCCGGATCTTTCCGAAACATGACTTCGTTATGCTGCTTGTTTTGTTGTAAACGTAAGCCTCAAGAATCAGATTCGATAGATCCTCTGTATCGGAGATGTTGAAGAAAAACTTCTCGTTCCAAACAGGACTCGGATCGTCGAGCTTTGTCGAGGTTTTGACTATCTGACCGTCGAATCGTAGCTCCACGAAGGCGTTAACACCACCATATCCATCTCCGTGCGCTCTCTCCTCTCTAGTTTTAAGCCTTGCGCTTATGACTTCAACGCCAAGTTTTAGGTCACTCATTGACTTTTTGCTCAAGAGAAATCGACAGAGGACAAGATGTTTTGAAAGTTTCTTCAACACTTTGTGAGATCGTGGAGACTTGTCTTACTAGGCAACTTGGCAGATGTTTTTTCCGTGGGGGAATTTGTTTATATTAATTAACCGTTGACCATGTTTAATTAAAGATTACGCAACACGCTTATCTGTAATTGGTCGTGAGTCGTGACGCCAATCATTACTTTTGGTATTAAATAAAAACATTAGTTGTCAACAATTCTGATTTGGAGTGGTAATCATGTAAGATATGTAATGTTATCGGAATTATGATATCACCCTTGTTTTCATGTATGCATTTTGTTTTCATACAAAGCAAACAAAAAACAGAAGAAACGTAAAGTTTTCAGGATTGAAGAAATTAAATCTTATTCCCGACTTCTCAAGTTCCAGTAGTCATCGGTCCACTTCATAACCTTTCTTTCTGCACTTTGTCGTTTCTTAAGAATCCTTTTGAGCTCATAATCTCCGTACGGCTTTGGCAAATTACAAGCCGCCTTGACGCTCGGAGACATAACCAACGAGTCATCCATGCACTGCCTCATCAGTCTACCATCAGTGATCGGACAAGCCATCGTCTCCGAACACACTTCGGTCGCATTTTCAGGCACAGTCACATCCAACTTCATTAGTTTCCCATAGCCTTGCAACACATATAACATGTAATCGTAGACATACTTCATCTCTACATTCTTCATTATGTAATCACTTCCTCCCCTCCCTATAACTTGTGCCTATATAATATGAGTAAGACCATCACAACTTGGTCAACATATAATTGAGTGATGACAATGCGTTAATTAGTTATAATATTATTGTACGTACTACAAGATAATTTGTTAGTCATGATTCTTAATTTATATGGACAGACACTGATCACTGCTTTGAATCGAAATAAGGCATTATAGTTCCCATTTAGACGTTTTATAAATATTGCTCACCTTGTCGGTGTTGTTGTTACCCCATTCAACAGCGAATTTGAGGTCACCACATTTGTTGTTTTGTCTAATAGGCCAGTAATGCTTCATTGGGACCATACTTCTTATGAAAAAATCGTAGTACTCTGGTTTAACCAACAAAGTCATACTATCACATGAAAGTATATATTTCTCGCTCACCGACCACGCTTCCCCTTCTATGTAGATCTTATATCTGAATGCCAAGTTTCAGATGAAAATCAATATAGAAAATTAACAGAATATGAGAATATACGTGATTTACAAGATATATTTTGTATATACCTATGAGTGCATTGATCTTCTAGGTTTGTTCCTTTAAACCCCTTCGTGCTCACATTTCTCCAATCCTGAAACAACATGTGAGAGTGAGACAAGAACTGCTAGGTTTGACGTTATATAAATGACTACATGGTATAAATTGTAACAAAATGAAACACACTCGTTATTTGAGAATGCATGTAAATTATAAAGTCCAATTTCAAGATTCAGTGTAAATTGGTTGCAAAATGGAATACACATTCAAACTTATATAGATGGGAGATGTGTGTGTGTGTGTGTTTTTAATAAGAAAATATTGGATCCTAAGGCGAGAGTCAGACCATGTTAAATTAATTCTATGATCCCTCCCAACGTAAATCGAACACATGACTTCTTATACCCCATACAATGGGAGATGTTATGCACATACCTGAGCATAGAGTCGAACCATAGGGTCATACTTGTCGGAGAAGTTACATCTCATGAGATCTTTTCTTATTGGAGTAGAAACATGAGTGTTTCCTTTCCAGTAAGCGTATGGAATTCTATCTTTCCATTTCACCCTTTTGTTCCCTTCTTGTAGTGCCACAGATAACTTCTTCCACTCCTTTATATTCACCTCCGGCCTATTAAAAACATACTAATATTTACATACTTTGGTGGTACATGCCATCATACACTATCGACCGACTTAAAAAATATAAATAGATTTTTATAAACAAAAATTGAAAAAAAAATATTTATAATATTATGATAGTAATTATGAATTTAATTATTTATTTAAACAATGATAATTTTTTTAATTATCAATAATTATTTTAAAATAGTAAATATCTTTACAAAAAATTAAGTGCAATAGTGCATTATATTTAAATGATATAAATTGTAACTGTAAGTAATGACTAATTTATTTTTAATGAAAATTTTAGTGATAATTAAATATAATGTATGCTTTTTGTATGTCACACAGAAAAGCAATTTTAGTTTTAAAAATGTTTGTATTTTAACAAGAATTTTTTTTATAAAAGGCTTTCAAGATAAATTAATCTTGACAACCATTAACTGAGAGAAAAGAAAGAAAAGTAAGTCTTATGAGAAGGTCATACCAACCCCAGAAGCTCCAATCAGGGAACACGATGTCGTATGCATCACCGTGACCGCAATAGCGAAACAAAGGCGGAGGAGGCCATGTGTCCTTTCTATTTTTGGTGAAGTCTCTTTTCCAGATGATGGGTTTATCATAACAGAGGAAGAAAAGCTCAAGATCAGGGATTTGACCAGGATACATTCTTAGAAGTTGAAGTATTCCCCAAATTGTGAATACGTCTCTCGTCTGATAAGCTTTAACATACTGGTCAACATACAATCTCCCTGACTTTATCACTAGCCTGAAATGAGCATTAGCTTTTGCTCTTTCTAGTGTTTCTCTTGTGATCCCTGTCTCTTGCCACACCTTTAGGTCTTGTTGGATCCATCGAAAGTAATCAGGACAAGTTTCCGAGGAAGAGATTGTCGGCTCGAACTTGGTTGGATAGTTTGAAGGACATGTTTGTGTAGTAGTGTTGTTGAGGAGTGTACAGTTTAATGGGATCTTGATAACAGTCCTCGGAATATTTGTTGTTGTGGTAGCACTTTTGTTGGTGTTTCTTGTGAATGCTGATGTTACTTGGAATCTACTATCACCTAATACAAACTATGAATAACACAAAACAAAACAAAAATATTAAGATTATAAAGTTTTTTTTGCTAAAAAAAAGATTATAAAGTTTATAGGTTCCATCACTACAAGTATGTGAGTAAATGTATTTCTTTAGACACCTCAATGGACAATGGTATAGTCTTTCTACAATCACTATATAACATATAAAGTTATCATCTTTCTCTCTTTTTTTTTGTTTGCTAACAATAGTTATCATCTTTCTCGTTAGCGTGTCGTATGATATTCTCATAGTCATATGTATCAAGTCTATCAATCTTTCTAAATTCAGTTTTTCCACCAAAAAAAAAACAAGAATTAAGTGTTATCATGACAAAGAGAAAAATATTACCGTAAATATCCAAGAGAGAGAAACACTAAGGAGGAAGATGAAGAAGACTATAATGTGGATTTTGGCGGTGACCCATGTCTTTGCTAGTTTAGAACTTAAACTCGTTGATAGCTTATGCTGTCGCTGATGATGATGATCTTCTGTGGCTTGAGCCACGTGTATGTTCTTTCTCATCGTACCAAACACAACAGAACATGAAATCCACAGAGAGAACTTGCGAAGCAGAGCTCACTGTTCATGATATCTTTTATGGGGGTGAAAAATAAATCTTTAAATTCAAGATATCTTTACTGTATCTGAAGATTTTTTTCTTAAATATTAAAAGTTCGTAAGATATTATTTTTCATAGTTTTTTAATTGGCATCTTTTGATAGTATATTATCTGATAAAATCATCTTCGTTATTTTTTACCATTCTTTTATGTTATATTTCAAACTAGTTTATTATTGATCTTCTTTATAAATTTTATTTGAAATTTACATGTCCTTTAAGACTCTTTATTTTCATCTATATTATGATATTATTCTCAAAACGTCTTTTTATTTGAAATAATTCATTTGAAATCATTTGAAATTTTATATGTTCTAAAAAATCAATAACTTTATATGTGAATATTAAATATTTTGGAGAAATTATCATGTAGTTTTCTTAAATGAACATAGTTTTAATCTTTTGTACATTACACTCATATTAGATTTGTTTTATTATAGCCTAGTTGATTAGTTTTATGAAATCTGTGAATGTAACTGAATAAAATAATTTGTATCGAAACATAAGATAATACGTTGATTAAAATTTTAATTTTTAAGTAGTAAACAAATTGGTACTTTTTGGTTGATGAAAACAATTTGAAAATAATAACTAAAGTGTTTCAACAATATGTGTTTTACATAAGTGGTTTACTCTAAACATATATTTTATTGTTAATTAAGCTCTTCACGAAAATTTTCAATATTATGTAGTTTAAATCTTTTGTCATTTAAAATATTTATATCTTTATTCTTAAAAGGTTTGTATCCTTGAAACAATCTTTTCTGAATTTCCGGAATAATACATTTGTTACATTTATTTTCTAATGTTTTAGAGAGTTTTAAAAGAATTTTATGAGATACATAATTTATTTTATTTTATTTGGAAGAATTTTATTGGAAATCTTATTATCTTAAAATATTAACTAAAATGGTGATTTGATATAATTTTTTGATATTTTAAATTTATTCACCAAAATATGCAAGATTGTGTAGTTTCAAAATTTTAAAATCTTATGTGACTTAAATTATTATAGCCTTTATTCTTACAAAGTTTTTCTATCTTTTTAAAAAATGTTTGTTAATTTTATGCTAATTTTCCAAAATATATATATATGTCAGATTGATTCCTTTCAAAGGATCTTTTTTTAGCTTACTATATTCTGTATGGACTTTTAAAGTTATTTGTGATTTAAATTATTATAGTATAGATTTTGGAAAAAGAATGTATTCTTTTAAAAATATTAATTAACTTTATGTTAATTTTCCAAATAATATATTTAATAATAAGGTATTGGAGAGAAATTTGTTTTAATGATTTTTATTTTTCTTAGTTTATCTCATGAAAGTCTTTTTCCTACAAAAATCACTATAATAATAAGATATTGGAGACAAAGAAAAGAAGATAAAACTCATTAAAATTTCAAATCACTATATTGAAAAATCAAGTCATGTCCTTCGATTATTAGTATACATTTATTTTAGACTTTAATTTTAGTTGTGTAACTAACTTAGTTTTCTTTAAAACACTAGCGTTTCATCTATGCATCCGGCAGATTTTATTTTATAAATAAGTATTTATTTTGTTTAAGTGATAATATATATTTTAAAAATTTATCTGTATATTTTCACGATCAAAGAAAATAATCTTATTTCCCACTTCTCGCGGTCCAGTACTCATCGGTCCACTTCCTAACCCTTCTCTTTGCACTTTCGTGTTTCTTAAGAATCCTTTTGAGCTCATAATCTCCATAAGGCTTTGGCAAATTACAAGCCGCCTTGACGCTAGGAGACATAACTAACGAGTCATCCATGCACTGCCTGATCAGTCCACCATCCGTGATCGAACAAGCCATCGTTTCTGAACACACTTCAGTCGCATTTTGAGGCACAGTCACATCCAACTTCATCAGTTTCCCATAACCTTGCAATACATATAACATGTAGTCATATACATACTTCATCTCTAGATTCTTCATCATGTACTCACTTCCTTGTCTCCCTATGACTTGTGCCTATACATAACATGATTAAGACCATCACAACGTGAGGCATTACTTCTCATTATAGACGCTTTTTTTTTGGTATTTGCTTACCTTTTCAGTGTTGTTGTTACCCCAGTCGACAGCGAATTTGAGGTCACGACATTTGTTGTTTCGTCTAATGGGCCAGTAATGCTTCATTGGGACCATGCTTCTTATGAAAAAATCGTAGTACTCTGGTTTAACCAACAGAGTCATACTATCACATGAAAGTATATATTTCTCGCTTACCGACCAAGCATTCCCTTCTATGTATATCTTATATCTGCATGCAAATTCAGAAGTAAACAAATGTTTAACAGTATAGCAAACTAACAAATACATGATCTGATACCAGAAAAAAAAAACGAGGATATACGTAATTTATGAAATGTATTAAAATATGCCCATACCTATGAGTGCATTGATCTTCTAGGTTTGATCCTTTAAACCCCTTCTCGATCTCACTTCTCCAATCCTAAAACAACATGTGAAAGTGAGACAAGATCATAAATTTCTTTTCAATATGATGATGTTACATAAATCACTATACATGGTATAAAATTTTAACTAACTATACCTTATCTAGACCCGAAGTAAATGAAACTCGTTCTTTAAGAATGCTTGTAATTAAAAAGTAACTAGATGAATATTATACTTATACACATACCTGAACATAGAGACGAACCATAGGATCATACTTGTCGGAGAAGTTACATTTCATGAGCTCTCCTCTTATTGGAGAAACATTGGGGTTTCCTTTCCAATAAGCGTACGGAATCCTGTCTTCCCATTTAACCCTTTTGTTACCTTCTTTTAGTGCCACAGATAACTTATTCCACTCCTTTATATTCAGCTCTGGCCTATAAATAAGATAATAATATTATATACTTCATTGTTACGGGCCATCTACGTTATTGACCAGACTTTTAAGATATAATTAATTTTGATGAATAGTCAACCATTAACCAAAGAAAAGAAAAAGTCTTATGAATGGGATTATACCAACCCCAAAAGCTCCAATCAGGGAACACGATGTCGTATGCATCACGGTGACCGCAATAGTGAAACAACGGCGGAGGAGGCCATGCGTCCTTTTTGAAGTCTCTTTTCCAAATGGCAGGTTTATCATGGCAGAGGAACAGAAGCTCAAGATCAGGGATTTGACCAGGATACATTCTTAGAAGTTGAAGTATTCCCCAAATCGTGAACACATCTCTTGTCTGAAATGCTTTCTCGTATTGATGAACGTATAATCTCCCTGACTTTATTATCAGCCTGAAATGAGCGTGTGGTCTTGCTTTCTCTAGTGTTTCCCTTTTGATTCCTGTCTCTTGCCATACCTTTAAGTCTCGGTGGATCCACCTGAAGTAGTCAGGACAAGTTTCTGAGGAAGTGATGGCTGGTTTGAACTTGGTTGGATAATTTGAAGGACATGTTTGTGTGGTGTTGTTGTTGTGGAGTGTGCAGTTTAGTGGGATCTTGATGATTATCTTCGGGATATTTGTTGTTGTGGTAACACTTTTGTTTGTGGTTCTTGTGAATACTGATGTTACTTGGAATCTACTCTCACCTAATAGAAACTATAAATAACACCAAACAAAAAATATTAAGCTAATAAATTTATAGGTTCCACCACTACAAGTAATCTAATATATATTTAAACGGTTCATAAATTTTCAACGTGGTGAATAAATGTGTTTTTTTTTGTAGACTGAATAAATTTGTTTCTTCTCACCGAACTCCTCAATGGTATAATATTTCTTTAATCACTACATAATCTTTATAGTTATCTGGTTAAAAAAAACCTTTATAGTTATCATCTTTCTCGTTTTGTTTTGCTAGGATCATCTCGTTAACGAAAGTAGAAGGTATTATCATGAGAAAGGGAAAAATATTACCGTAAATATCCAAGAGAGAGAAAGACAAAGGAGGAAGATGAAGAGGACGAAGATGTAGATTCTGGTGGTGACCCATGTCTTAGTTAGTTTCGAGCTTAAACTCGTCGCTAGGTTTTGTCGCTGATGATGATGATCTTTTGTGGCTTGCTCCACGTGTATGTTCTCTCCCATCGAACCAAACACACAAGACCATGCGATCAACAGAGAGAACTTGTGTAGTTTACAAAAAGGAAAAACAGAGAGAACTTGTGAAATAGGGCTCACTGGACATGGATCTCTTTTATGGGGTAAGATGAATAATTTAATAGTTTTTGGGGTTTTAATTTTTATTAATTCTGAGTTTGATACACAAAACAAAAGTCTATATATAAGTGTGAATTTGCGTCAAACCACAAAAGCCTTTACATATGTGTTGATTAATTAATTGCTTAGATAAATAACTTGTAGTTTTTTGGAATAAAGTAGATTTATTTTTAATGAAACAGCGTTGTGGAACCCGTGGTGTCATGAAAGCAATTAGCGAAAAGTATAAAATTTTGAAATCATGCGTTTTCAGTAGTCGTAATTGGACTGTCCGATGTTATTCTAAATTTTTCTTTAGGTTCCTTTATGAAATTTTGTGTAGGTTTTTAATCTGTAGATGAAATGAAGCATTAGAGTTGCTGTCAATATGAGCAAAAGAATTACACTTTTGAAGGAAATGAAGAAATAAAATTGAAATGGTCAAATAAAATTGGCAGGATGTTGAAAAAAGGTTTGACAAGATAAACCGAGATATAGTAGTTCCCGTTATACTATTAAGACTATGTACAACGGAGGTGTTAGAATAAAAGATTAACAATTGAATCATTACAATGGAAAAATTGAAAAAAGAATTTTAATGATGTGAAATAATTGTGGTGAAAAGATTCAACTAATTGAATAAAAATGAAATGGAAACCACTAACGACACATACACTTTTCTAATTTTTTTTTGACATTTTCATTTTTTCTTTGTTTTTTAAATCAATTATTTTATTATATATTAAAAAAATTATTTTTATTTTTGATATGAAAATCTATCATTTTAAATTTTCTATCAATAGAGACTAAGTTTATTTAATTTGGATATTTAAAAATAATCACTAATTTATAAATGTTAAATTTTATTAAACAAAACTATTGTAATGTGTAAAAGTTAAATATGTGTTGAATGATGAGATGTAAGAAAGAGAAGATGATGTGGAATGTAAAGAGTATTATTCCCGAAAAATATGTATGTAATCAATTTCTTTTTACTTATATATAGAACTAGGTGGACGTTCGAATACTCATTCAGATTCAGTTCGAGTCTATTCGGGTTCAGGTTTTTCGGATCAAAAATTTTAGTCTTATTCGGTTTGAATTCAGATAACTCATTTAAAATTATGTTAAAATTTTAAAATTCATTATATACTTCAAATTTCTCAAAAATTATAAACAAAATAATATATTACATATAAATTTGGATAAAATATGCTGAAAAACCTAAACTTAAAATATAAATTGGTTTAGTTTGAATATTTGGATAGAAAATCAATAGATATTTTAAGTATTTTTATTGTTTAGAATATATTTTAGCTAGATATTTTAAATATTTTTAGTGCTTCAGTATACTTTAGATATCTTAGATATTTATTTTTGATTATTTATATATATTTTCAAGTATTTTAGACAACTTAAAAGTATCATATATATTTTGGAAATTTTCAATATATATTAAATCTAAAAATAGTTAATATATTTAGATATATAAATCTATTTCGAATACATTCAGATACTCGAAATATTTCAGTTCGGGTCGTTTTCGATTTTTTAAATACAAAATTTTTAAATCCATTCAAATATTTAGTCAATTCCGATTCAGATTTGATACTATTTTGTTTAATTGGATTCGGTTATCGAATACGGATTTTTTGGCCAGTCTTGACAGAACAATATCGATGAAGCATTTATGTTCCACAGTTCTTTATATTATTTCAATCTTATTGTATGTAAACTAACTAATCTAATCAACCAACTTTTTTTTGGCGCGACTAATCAACCAACTAAAGAGTCATTTGCAAACTAAGTGCATAGAAAAAAGGTTAATAACAATTATACCGCATAAAAGTCAAAGATAAGACCACTACATATGATAAGTCATATTTTGAATACTTGCAAGATCTATTTAACTTTTTTTTTTATCAAAGATCTATATAACTTTCACCATATATTAACTGGACACGGCTGGGGATGGCTAATATTTTAATTCTCGACAGTGTGTCAAGTGATTATGGTATGGTAATACGTGTAATTTACTTAAGACCACTGTTACATCAGTCATCGAACTTGTTTGACGCTGTCAACAAAAATAATCTAAACCACTTTGAGGGACCTAACCTAATCACAGGGCCTGGGCCAAGTCTTGATTAGGCCGTCGTTCGAATATTTTACAACGGTTCTTTTTGGTTCCTTCAATAAATTCACCTGCTTTAATCTTTTCGACTCTAAAATGTTACCGTTGCACAATAGCTTACTTAAACATGGAGAATCAGCAGAAGAGTTACTCATCCTGCTCGAAAACCAGATACCTTACTTCATCATTGAGATGCTCTACAATGCAATTCGCCCTCATAGCAGCCGGAACGAGAATAACCAAAAAATGAGGAATCTAATCTCCTGTTTATTCGACTTTCAGCAGCGAATTGGAGAGTATTCTTTTGCACATTTCACTGACCTGCACAGGTCAGTTCGCTTGCAGAACACCCTCCTCATGAACACAATCACAATCACGAGATACAGTATGTGTATAATGCGGATAAGCTGCAGGAGAGTAGGGGAGTGAAATTTGAGGCAGTAGGAGAAGAGGAGTTCTTGAATGTAAGATTCCAAACTGGTTGTTTGAGGATGTCTCCTATTCACGGTTGATGACCAATTTGACACCATGTTTAGAAACATCATGGCTCTGGAGCAATGTCATTATCCTCGCAATGCCCTCGGAACCAACTACATCTCATTCTTAGATTACCTCATTGAGGGTGAAAAAGACGCTGACTTGCTTATCAAGAAAGGTAAGCGCTTCTCTCCTCCTTATTTTTATATACATTGAATGACATGTGTGGTGGTTTTGGGTTTGAATGAAAGGAATCAACAAGAATTTGATTGGGGATCTCGCTTCAGTAGCCGGAATGGTGAACAAGTTCGGGTTGGGCATAGCTGAGTCTGAGTCTTGCTATTACTATTCTGGTATAGCGGGTCAAGTCAACAACTACTCTGAAAACTGGGTGAACAGGTCAGAGGCAGTATTGAAGCATGTGTATTTTGGGAACCTCTGGACTGGGACAGAAAGAAGAAACAAGGTATTGGAACGACGGGCTAACAACTATGCGGCCGTCTGTTAATGCAGATGTACGTAAGATGTTTTATATTCAGTTTTTGGTTACATTGGAAACCTTCCTGAAGTTTTTGACTTATCACCATTGGTTTTGTGAAACAGTTGGATTTGTTCAAAAAAGAAAAGAAGAAAAGCTATTGAAGCTTTGCTAAAGGGAAGAAGAACACA
This sequence comes from Raphanus sativus, assembly GCF_000801105.2. Lineage (NCBI taxonomy): Eukaryota > Viridiplantae > Streptophyta > Magnoliopsida > Brassicales > Brassicaceae > Raphanus > Raphanus sativus. The sequence goes on along the minus strand of NC_079515.1, from coordinate 27,562,728 downwards.
AAAGATAAAAGAGGCTTCTGTCTATGTACTACTGAAAAATTCTCTTGTCACTTGAGGAGTCATTTTTAAGAGGATCTTAGCCTTAAGTTGTTTAGGAATAACAGTTCTCACAAGTGTGGTAAGTTGTTTAGAAAAATTCACCATTGTTTTTCTCTGACATCAAAGCAAGTCATGTTCAAATGTCTTTTTTTTTTAAATCTATTTGTGCCAATACCATATTCCGGTTAGAGAACTGTGTGCAGGTTTTTGGTTGAATGAACAGAACACCTTTTTTTTAATCACAGGGTTTTCACAAAAATTTGGATAGTTAGAAACATCTTATAAATTGCAGCGATTTCCAATTAGATCACTGCTGAAATTTTTTTGTTTTGGACCTCCCAATACTCATCGGTCCACCTCTCGACCTCTCTCTCTGCATTTTCTTGTTTCTCAAGAAAACTCTTGAGCTCACCATCTCCATAAGGCTGCGGCAAATCACAAGCAGATTTGACACTCGGAGACATAACCAACGAGTCGTCCATGCACTGCCTGATCAGACCACCATCAGAGATCGGACAAGCCATCGTCTCCGAACACACTTCGGTCGCATTTTCAGGCACAGTCACATCCAACTTCATCAGTTTTCCATAGCCTTGCAAGACATATAACATGTAATCATAGACATACTTCATCTCTAGATTCTTCATCATGTACTCACTTCCTTGCCTCCCTATGACTTGTGCCTATATATAAATTAAGATCATCACAAAATAATAATGAGCTGTCAGCTGATCGACATAAAGTTTCAAATTACATAATTTTTTTTTTCTGAACACCACATAGTTAAATAAGATTCAAACTAGATTTTGGATATAATTGTTTTGTTACCTTGTCGGTGTTGTTGTTGCCCCATTCAACAGCAAACTTGAGGTCAACACAATTGTTAGGTCTAATGGGCCAGTAATGCTCCATGGGAATCATACTTCTCACGAAAAAATCATAAAATTCTGGTTTAATCAGTAGAGTCATGCTATCACATGCTAGTATATACTTCTCGCTCACCGACCATGCATTCCCTTCTATGTAAATCTTGTACCTTATTTACCAACACCCAAATCTCAAGAATGTTATTATATTCTACAATCTAAGATCAGGGAAAATAAAAATTACTATATATCTTCTGCACACCTGTGAGTGCATTGATCTTCTAAGTTTGATCCTTTAAACCCTCCTCTAGTCTCTCTTTTCCAGTCCTGAAATAACGACATGACTACTATTCATCTAAAGCTCAATAAATTATTACATTATGCTTGAATATAAATCAAAGTCAGATTTATATATACCTGGACAAAGAGACGAACCATGGGATCATACTTATCCGAAACGTTACATTTCATGAAGTTTCTTCTTGCAATAGAAACCATAGGGTTCCCTTTCCAATAAGCGTACGGAACCCTATCTTCCCATTTCACCTTTTTGTTCCCTTCTTTAATCGCCACCGATAACTTGTTCCACTCCTTTATGTTCACCTCCGGCCTATTAGCAACATCAACTTATTATGATCCATATAAAGATGGTTTGTATTATTGCCATTACTTTTTTACTCATTACAATATATTAAAAAGATTAGAAATTTTTTCAAAATTGGTTAGAAGCAGTTATAAAAAACGCATACATACCAACCCCAGAAGCTCCAATCAGGGAAAACTATGTCATATGCATCACGGTGACCACAGTAATGAAACAACGGCGGTGGAGGCCATGTGGCGTTGTCCTCTTGTCTAAAGTTTTTTTTCCAGATGCCGGGTCTATCATGGCAGAGGAAAAGAAGCTCAAGATCAGGGACTTGACCAGGATACATTCTTAGAAGTTGAAGTATTCCCCAAATTGTGAATACATCTCTTGTCTGATAAGCTTTATCATACTTATCAACATACAATCTCCCTGACTTTATCACTAGCCTGAAATGAGCATTAGGTTTTGCTCTCTCTAGCGTTTCCCTTGTGATCCCTGTCTCTTGCCACACCTTTAGGTCTTGTTGGATCCATCTGAAGTAGTCGGGACAAGTTTCCGCAGAAGAGATTTCTGGCTCGAATTTTGTTGGATAGTTTGATGGGCACGTCTGTGTCGTGCTGTTGTTGACGAGTGTGCAGTGTAATGGGATCTTGGGGATGATCTTAGGGATAGCTGTCTTGTTAATATTTTTTGTGAATATTGATGACTCCTGGAGTCTACTTTTACTTAATAAATCCTGTATATAAAAAACAAATATTAATATCAAGATGCATAGACTATTGTTCTGTTGCAAATTCAAAAGAGTCAAGAAAATATGGTATGGAAAAACACGAGTGGTAGATATTAAATATGTCTAGAATCGTGTGTTTCTATTGCTCAAATTTCTTAGGACTACTTAACATTGATTTCTTCATGGCAATTTTTAACATTATATGAAAGTAAATGATGGATATGTGTATACCATATCCTTCCAACAAAGAGTTCTAAAAGTGTATACCATTTCCAGCCTAAAATGAGAAGCACCAAGGAGGAGGATGAAGAAGACAAAGATGAAGATTGTGAAGGTGATCCATGCCTTTGCTAGTTTAGTGCATAAACTCACAACTGATTGTTGTTTCTGATGCTGGAATCTTGTGGATCGAACAACATATCTGCTCTCTCCCATCGGGCAAAACAAAAGATCTAGAGAATGAAAGAGAGCTAGAGAAGAACGGATAAGTTTTGTTAACAAAGCTCACTTTCATGAGTCTATTTATGAGGTAGAAAACAAGATTCTTTAAGGAGAATCAAAGCGAAACCTTATTAAGTCAAAGTCTTCCAGCTTTCTCTACGTTGCGTCTCAACTAATTTAAGTTACCGTAATGATTTACTTCATTTTTAACTTACTTTTGAGAAGGGGAACAATTTGCATCACCTTGTAAAGTAGGTCCACTTTATCATGACTGAAACCGAGGTCCGGGTTAATATTTATAATTAAATGTCACAGTCACGTGATTAAGTTATTGTAATTCGTATTATGAAGCTTAAGATTGTCAACCCCTCGTTGATTGCAACTTAAGCATGATATTGTGATCTAAAAACTTGTGACAAACAAATAGCAACATATACAAAAGCTTCTAAAAATCCAACATTTTTTTAATTTATTATTTTTGGTTAATCCATTCATTTGTCATATTTAAACAACTTTGTAGTCTAATATAGTAATCAGTGTTATTGCGACTATTTTCATGTTATAACCGGATTCAGATCCGAGAGACTATAGCATCTGTAAGAATTATAGATAGAAACAAATAATGTGATTGCCACAGAAAACATTAGGGAGATGTTAATACTCAATACTAATTCTTTTTGTATAGATTAAGGTTTGTTGGTCAAATCATGAAAGTATTGGTCCTCCCACAGCGAAACTTGACGTGTTAAATTAGCTTTTCTCTCAAGAACCTCTTTTAAAGCTAGACGGTCATAAGGAGGAAGCATCTCACAAGGAAGCTCTTCACTTGGAGACATTACCATAGACTCCGCCATAAAATCTCTCCACCGTTCCGTCGCCGGACATCCCATACTATCCGGCGTGATCTCCTCCGCATCCAAAGGAATCTCTGGTTTAAATTTCAAGAGCTTTGCGTATTCATTCAGCAAATGAAACATGTAGTCGTACACATACTTCATATTCACTTCCTCTCTTATAAATCTACTCCCTAACTCTCCAATCTCACGTGCCTACACTGCACAAAACAAGGGTTAAATTTATAGAAAAACAAACTTCAAGGTCAACTGCGAGAAACCTTAAATCAGATTACCTTGTCCACATGGGTATTGCCCCAATGTACGGCGAACTTGAGAGAAGTACATTTGGAGTCGTCTCTGATTGGCCAATAGTGTTGAAGTGGCATCATTCCTCGTATGTAAAAATCGTAGAACCTTGGTTTCACGTACAGTGTCGTTGAATCACATGCCATTATATATTTCTCACTAACCGACCATGCCCATCCTTCTATGTATATTTTGTATCTGTTATAATTGTTACGTACCAGTTAACCTTTACTATAATAAAAAGTAACTTAAATTCAATGCAAAGTATACAAATTTTTTTCTTACCTGTGCGTGCATTGGTTCTCTAGATTAGAGTTCTTAAACCCTTCTTTCGATTCTTTATCCCAGTCCTTGTTAACAATTTCTCAAATTCATCAGATACAAATAACTAACCTACAGTACATATATCATATACGCATGTGTAGGTATATAAATTAAGGTATTTTCTAATGGTTAAAACCTGAATATAGAGTCGAGTATTCCAGTCTTCATGTTCCGAAACATTACACTTGAGAAGGTCTTTTCTCGTGGGGTCCACATCAGGATTGCCTTTCCAATAAGCGTACGGCACGCGATCCTTCCATTGCGTTATGTTGTTCCCTTTTTTGATTGCCTCCAGCGACTTACCCCATGGCTCAATGTTGATCTCAGCCCTGGCCCATTAAAGCCAATATTACAAATAAGGCCTTCTAATAAATTAATAATAAGCCCACTAGTAGCTTACCAGCCCCAGAAGGACCAATCAGGAAAAACGATATCCATGCTGGCATCATCAGAGCAGTAACGGAAAAGCGGAGGTGGTTCCATGTTTTGGCCTTTAAAGTCATCAGATCGGACGATGGGACGATCGTCAGCGTCGAACATAAGCTCGAGATCGGGCAATCTCCCAGGGTACCACCGCAACAGCTGCAGGATTCCCCACAGAGTAAAATCAGCTCTTGTCTGAATCGATTTTTTGTATCTCTTAACGTACGCTTTGCTACCGTGGATCACCAGTCTAAAATGCGCCGTCCTTCCCGCTTTCTCGACCATGTTTCTAGTTATCCCCGTTTCTTTCCACGGACGTAGATCTTCGTGGATCCAACGGAAGTAAGAAGGACACGCGGGGTGTTTTGAACGGTTGCGGTTTAGTCTCGATGGGAGATTCTGAGAGACGTGAACTTGATGTGATTGGTTTTGTACGGCGTCGCATCGGTTAGGGAATTTAGGCTCATTTATCTTTGTTATTAGTTTGAAGTCTTCAGAATCATTCTGACAAAGTAACAAAAGGCAAAGAGTTAACTCAGGTTTAAATATGATACTGTCATCAATTCATCATGCATTAAGAAAAATAACCAAATAAAAAATATTTCAAAACTTACAAAATGGAGATAGCCCAGTATGAATAGAGAAACAACGATGAAAATAGTTGCTTTCACGATGTTTTTCCCCAGAAACGACACCATTTTGTGCTGTTCATCGTTGTTATTCATCTTCATACTTCCTTTTCCCCGTTGATGCATGAATCTGTTCATAATTTGTACTACGTAATAAAGAATTTAACGAAAGAGATATGAAAAAAAATAGAGGATCGGACAATGACACAAAAGTATAAAAGAGAGAAAGTCCACCCTTTTGTATTGTGATTCAAGTAGGGGCCTGGTTGGTTAATGATCACTAGACAGTCTAGACTCCACACTGTTGTTTAGTTTCCTCCCTTAACCTAACCCTATACGCAGCTCTATTCTCTAGAGACTTACATGCATTGTTTATAACAACTGTGTCTTTGGATTTCAACAATTGACTAATCGTACTTCAAATTCAACTATAAGTGATAGAATGTTTTAGGTTTACGACTTTTTAATATGTTAATATTTTTTTTATTTTTTTTTGCTTAATATGCTAATATTATAGATTAAATAAAATGTAGTAATACTCAGCAGTCATTTTCTATTTTTCTGTGCTGTTTAGTTTGTCAAAAAAGATGTATCATTTTCTTTCAAAACATTTAATGAGAATAACGTAGTTCGTTGTAAGAGGTTAGTATTCTATTATACACAAAATAACTACGAGGGAACGTGTCCAGTTAGACGTTTAGTAGCTTATCTAACCTTGACAAGTCTCAGACTATAGGCACACCAAAGGTAAAAAAAATAATTAGGCACATCAAGGTCAATAGATAGTTAGGCACATTCTGGTTGCTAATTTTTCATTCGTCAATTAAGCCGTTTGAGATTATTGTTTTTTTTTTTGAGAAAGGTGGAGATTATTGTTCTTAACTTATTTTAATAATGATAACCCCTTGAATTTTTAGTACGTACAGTACTTACTACTTATAAAGGTACTCGAATCAATAAGATTGACATCAATGAGAAATGTTATCAAAGTAAACGATAGATTTACAGCTAAAACTCTTCTTATGTTTGACTACAAGAAAAAAAATTAGAAATTTATGCTTAGGCCTTTCCTAGAGCCTAATTCTTTCTCCAAATAAATTTAGCTTATAAAATATGGTTACCAGACAGATGGTCAAACTAAAACTTTCTATAAGAAAAGAGACAGAAATGGACATTAATATAGACAAATGTTATACAATCTGCCTAGAGGATATATCGCTGTTGTTTGGTAAACAAAATCTTCTCGGGTAGTTTAATCTTTGGTCAACAAACTTTGTCAGATAGCTCTTTGGACCTTTTAGAATATGAACTTATAAAAATGGAAGTCAGCCCAATAGATAGAAGCCCATTATATATAGCGCGTCTCATCAATCGAGCTAAGAAAAAAAAAGAGAGAAAAGGTAACCACCACGCGTCACTAACGTGCGTGTGGGGTCAAAGACAACTCAGAAAGACAACATCCTCTTTGTATCTGTCTCCAGCGCGTGTCCTTCCTCCACGTCACGCTTTTGTCCGAAATATTATTATTTTAAACAGAAAATATATGTATTTTTTTTAAACAGAAAACAGAAAATATTAATTATTCACAGAACAGTCTGTGTTGCTTAAACAAAACAAATATTATTACGTGGCTTTGTCAACAGTATTACCTGTCTGTCGGCAAGATGAGTTATATATTCTGCTGTACCGCAGTTTACGTGATCAACAACGGACTATTCGCTTCACAGCCGTGGGATCTGATGACTTCTAAAGATCAACGGACAAGAAAACAAGTGAATTCTTAAACAGAAAAACGCGGTTAATTAGCTTTACGGGTATTACTAAAGTATAAACCTTTAATCAGTTTTTTCATTATCGTCTAATTCGCTGTTTTCATATTTGGCTGAGAGAGACTATGGCTGAGGAACAGAAGATAACGTTAGACACAGCACCTCCGGCTCCGGCTCCGGCTCCGGCTGAGACTCTTGCTCCACCTCCGGCTGCAGCTGAGACTCCTTCTCCAACTCCAGCTCCGGCTCCGGAAAAAACTGCTGATGACTCCAAAGCCCTTGCCATCGTGGAGAGTAAGTTCTCTGACAATCTACTGCTTTGATGATGAATTAAGAGGAGAATTGTTCTTAATCAGGAAACTTTGATATGTTATTCTACGATTATGGAATGAACAACAACAAACCCAAAAATAGTAACTTTATTACACGATCAAGAGACCTTGATATATACAACAACCCAAAATAGTAGTTTTATTACACAATCGAGAGATTCTGACATATAAGCATGTGTGATTTTCTCTGTGTGTCAAGACTTGGGGAACTTCGATGTATATGTTGTTATTATAATAGAGTGAGTTTCTTTTACAGAACCTTTAGAGCCTTCACCAAAGAAAGCTTCGTCTGGTGGTTCGATCGATAGAGGTGAATTTGAAACAAAAAATAAATAAATACTACTTTATGTTTTGTGATTTTTATGGAAGTTACTGAGTGGTGTATATAAAATTGGGTTGGTGTTAGATATTAAGCTAGCTGATTTGTCAAAGGAGAAGACATTGGCTTATGTCAAAGCATGGGAAGATAGCGAAAAGACCAAAGCAGAGAACAAGTAATACATGTTTTATTACATAACTTGTTTGAAATGTTTTTATAGGTTTTCTTTGGTTTAATTTGCTAAACAATTGAAACATGGAACAGAGCTGAGAAGAAGATGTCTGATATTCTTGCTTGGGAAAACAGCAAGAAAGCAGCTGTTGAAGCCCAACTCAAGAAAATCGAGGTATAATAACTAATAATAAACTTAATCAAAATAAGAGAGACTCTTTGTAATGTGATTGATAAAGGAAGTGGTTGTTGGATGTAGGAGCAACTTGAGAATAAGAAAGCAGAGTATGCAGAGAAGATGAAGAACAAAGTTGCAGCAATTCACAAAGAGGCAGAAGAGAGAAGAGCCATGATTGAAGCTAAGCGTGGAGAAGATGTTCTCAAAGCTGAAGAGATGGCTGCTAAACACAGAGCCACTGGTATTGTCCCCAAGGCAACCTGTGGTTGTTTCTGATCTTTATAAATTTGCTTTCAAATGATTTTTTTCAAACTGTAAAGTGTAAACATTTCACTCGTTCTCCTATTCAGTGGCTTTGTTGTAATATTTGTTTGTATATTGACTTTTTGTGTGAACATCAGAGTGAGAAAAAATGTGTTTAATTGTTCATTCCTTGCAAATTTCTGAAGCATCATGATAATAATAACTAACCAAATGCTGATTTTACATAGCTACAATATCTGGTTTGGATAAGGTTTTAAACAACATTATAATTTAGAAATCATGGACACAAACAACAGGCATTGCCCCAAAGGCAACCTGTGATTGTTTCTGATCTTTAAATGGCTTGTAATGTGTAAAGTGTAAACATTTCACTCTTTTCTCTATTCAATGGATTGTAATCTTGTTTGTGTAAAATTCAGTGTTAAAATGTGTTCATTGTTCATTCTGAAGAGAGTTTTTAAACTGTAAAGTATTAACATTTCACTCTTTTTCTCTATTCAATGGGTTTGTAATGTCGGCTGCATATTGATTTTTAATAACTTTTTGTGTGGAAATGTGTTCATTCTCTTGCAGTTTTCTGGAGCATCATTGAGTCATAAAGAGGATTGATAATAACTAACTAATGATGATTTACATAGATACCATATCTCAACTTGGATATGTTTTTTTAAAAAATATGATCAGAATTTAGAGTAGCTACCAACGTTCTCTTCCAAGAAGCTCATGTCATCATCACTTATGGGGAAGTCAAGCAGGAGTTGAAGAGCAGAGTCTGATGAAACATCTTCAAGATTGTTGGAACATGGAGAAGAATCAGAGCCATGAGTAGTCTTCACAACAATCTCTTTCCCGACACAAGAGTTTATCGAGCTCTTTGGAAGTGCAGCAGACGAGGAAGATGTTGTCCTAGAGCAAGGGCTATGACTAGTAGTAGTAGTTGTTTCATCAAATGGTGCAAGGTTTCTGAAAGAATCACCAATCTCTGAGTTCCATATGCGTAAGAAGTGATCACAATCGGTCTTGCCACCTCCTAGAGAAGAAGGATTAAAAAGCATCGACTCTCTAGAAAGCCTTGCCTCAGCTTCAAGCCTAGCACTTTCCCATTGAGCCATGTGGCGAGTTGTTGGTGAAGCTGGAGCTTGTATGGCTAACCCATATGAAGGTAATGGCTCATGGGTTTTGGGATCAAGACCCATACTTAGCAGACGTTTCTTCAGGTGAGTGTTCCACAGGTTCTTGATCTCATTGTCTGTTCTCCCTGGAAGCTGTGCTGCTATAGCAGCCCACCTGACCCAAAAAAAAAACAGAGGATTCAAAAAACAGAGGAATCAGACAATGTAGAAGAAAGCTAAAGAGACCTGTTGCCGAGAATGGCGTGAAGTTGGACAACGAGTTTCTCTTCATCAGGAGTGAAAGGACCTCTCTTTATGTCTGGTCTTAGATAGTTAGTCCATCTCAGTCTACAGCTCTTTCCACAGCGAAGTAACCCTTTTTGCAAAAAAAAGATGGAAACTTTGTTACTTGTGAAAACTATCTCAAGAATCAAACTTAAAAGTCCTAAAGAGGAAAGAATGTGAGTTGTTGTTACCAGCGTTCTTGGGAAGAGTTCTCCAGCTTCCATGGCTGTTTTTCTTGATATACTCGACGAGAATCTCATCTTCTTCTGGAGTCCATGGACCTTTCTTCAAACCTTTCTTGTCACAGCATGGTGTTCTTCCCATTTCTGCTCACTTCTCTAACAAAGAAAACACTCTTTGAAGGACTTAAGGTTAAACGAAGAAGAAGAAACACAGAGAAAGAGAAAGAGTGTTAGAGTCTTATCATAGAAGAGACATACAAACCTCAAAGTTCTAAAGCAGAAGATAGGAGTAAAAGAGAGAATTTTTGAAAAAGGTGGTAAAACTATTAATGTTTTTGGTTTGGTCTGGTTTTAATGTCGTAGAGATGAAATAAAAAGCCAAAGGGGAGGAACCAATGAGTTAAAAAGATCGATGATTCTTTATGGAGTATATATAATAGGATAATATATAAAATAAAATAAAATAGGAGGAAGCATAAGGAGAAAAATGAAATAAATACGATTGTGTGTGGAATAGAGAACTGAGAAAGGACGATCAGCGAGAGCTTCGAGCTGGCCCTGAGCATTTATTTCACGCAAAACTCGTACAACATTTATTATATATTGTATTTAATGTTTATGACAGCAACAACAACAGGTCGTAAAATCATGATTGCAAATATTCGGATTTTTTGTATTTTTGTTGAGAAATGCAAATACAAAAAGGGTTTCCTATGGACCTGCGGTATCTTGCAAATCCTACAGTTTTCAGATTTTGATTTATAAATGAGGTGACTAATTACATCTTGAATTAATTTTCTTTTGACATAATAATATAATTTCATTGGACAAATATTCTATTTTTGAAGGTGTGTGAATCTGATTGATATTATCCTCATTAGGGTTTGTCGAAAACAGCTAAGACAAAGTAAAGAAGTGGGCTAGGGTTCTCAGATTCTCAAATTGCAAGAAACAGGAAATAAACTGAAAAGAGCATTAATGACGGATCTTACGTGACATCCTTCTTCTTTTTAGCCGGGAAACAAAAATCAGAGTGATACATTTATTATTGGTTTTTATTACAAAAATTATTGAACAAGTTATTTAAGAAAGGAAGCAGAAGTTGAAGTAATGTATACGACAGTGACTTTGTAGACTAGTAGAGCCAAGAGGAGAATCAGTTTGATGCGACAAACACGTTTTAAATTAAAAATCAGTAAGTAAAAACGAGAACAATGGCCATTTATACATATATTTTCTTTTCTATCCTGAGAGTTATTTTTGCCAAAGTTTTCTGTGGTGAGCTTTTTTACTTGAATTTTACTTATTGCTTGTTTTCTTATAAAAAAATTACAAAGTCAAATAACAAACCAGTAAAAACACGACATGTCATGCATCTAGGCTTAGGGGATCACAAAGAGTCAAAGAAAGAGAAGATACTGTTGTGTCATGACCTTCCAGACAATAGGTGGGGTCCTTTTAATATCTCCATAAATGTGGTCAGCTACAAGTCAAAGTAGCAGTTTCATTATCAATAGTATCTTCAATAATTATTGTTTCAGTATTTCATATTTATGCTTCTTTCTCTGCTACATATGTTTCATATATGTTTATTTTCATGAAAGAATTAAATGCTACAATATCTTTTTTTTTTATCAACAAATGCTACAATATCTATTTATCAAATAACAAATATCAAGTTAGCACGCTGTGCCAGATGTTCCCCTTCAGCTATGTTTTATGTCGATTCTATGCTTTCGGTTTGGTTCTCCGAATCAACTGAACATAGATCATAGTTAGTTTTTTTTTTTGTTGTCAAAAAAAATAATCAAATAACGAGATATCTCCCCAACAATATCAGAATAAATTTGTTATTTTGAAAAGAATTAACTTCAATGGATGGATAACACTAAGGAAAACAAGGTTAAAGGATTAAGGAATAATATAGCAAATCTAGCATGACAAAATTTAATTTTGAAATTTAACTCGTTAAAACTCTATGTAACGAGTCTGTCTGTACATGAACCACCAAGTATCTGTTAACGCATCCCCTCCTAGCTTGAGGAACACCTGACCGTTGCGGCACATAAGTATTAAGATGCAATCAATGTTGTTTTTGACAAAGCTAAGAGGAAAGATTTTGCCTCACCATTTTTCATCGAAGCTGTATCTCGTCGGGCGGTAACATTTTCTCGTGCGAATACAGGGTTTACTAGCTGGTAGTAGATTGCTTGATCGATATTTGAAGGAATTGGTTTGATTTTGGTGCCGAGTTCCTGCTCAGTCTGATACCTGTTTTCAAAAACATATGATAAATGACCAACTGAAAAAACTAAAACAAAGACAGTAAACAAGGTAAAAACAGTGTACAGAAGGAGCGACATACATTTTGAAACGGTCCTCATATGTTACCAAGTTCACAGCCAACCCAAGGTGTCCAAACCGTGCTGATCGGCCCACCTGAACCATTTCACAATATGTACTAAGGAAAACGAGGTTGTAACAGAGAAGCTATATCAGAAAAGAAGATTTGTTTCGGCTTACCCTGTGTAGATACGACTCGGAAGTCCTAGGAAAATCAAAGTTAATCACTACATTCACAGCTTGAATGTCAATCCCACGAGTAAAGAGATCTGCACCAGTCATTTTTTTCAATTTAAGTCATAAACATTATCCTGTACACTTGATCATTGTTCAAAGCACATGCTCGAAGGACATAATGCATACCAGTGCAAACCACTCTGTTCCTATGGTCTTGAACCATCTTCGCACGAATGTAGAAGCACGAATAACCAAGTTCTGTAATTTTCTTGACCAACAAATCATGCTTAAGAGTGATAGGTATAGGTCATGTACGCTATTGTTAAAAACCCAAGTCTTGCAATTGTAAGGTTAGGACTTAGGCATAAAGGTCTTCATATATATATATATATATATATATGTGTTTGTATGAAATAATAACATCTCAAAAATCGGCAAAGCTAATTTATATATAAAGCTTTGCACCATAACGACATGTTATCGTGTGTCCCTTGATTATACTTCAGAACAAAATATAAGAGGTTATGAATAAAAATGAACTACCCATAATTAGATTACAGAATATAGATGATTAAATATGTAAAGGGTTCTCCTCATTCAAATCTCAACCATTAGAAGAAAAAAACTCAATTCTGGATTTTGAACAAAGGCAGAAAGCTCATAAGGATTGAGAGAACGAACTTGAATTTCTTTTGTGATCCACTGATCTGAAAGCAAAGAAAAAAAGAGAGAACGAACAATGGCGTTTACAGGGACACTAGACAAATGCAAGGCGTGTGACAAGACGGTATACGCTATGGATCTGATGAC